>NW_025999999.1:16195375-16232028 GCF_001458135.2 Marmota marmota marmota
TTTTTTTTTTTTTTTTTTTTTTTTTTTTTTTTTTTGTTGTTGTTGTTTTAGATGAGAAGAAACAAATGGTTGCAAATGTGGAAAAACAGCTTGAAGAGGCCAGAGAACTGGTATGTAGAGACTGTAACAGAGTCCTGGAAACACATCTTCCTCTAGCTTCATTTATGCATTGTGGAAGTGTGAAATGTTACTGATCGGTGTTTTTAATTCACAATTTGTCACTTTTTAAATTTAAGGGAATTTAATAGCTTCTTAAGATTTTATTCTTTTTAATGAACATGATCTGTTAAGTGTCAACCTCTAGTGTTTATTCCTTCATATTTTTCATAAGAGCTATAAATTGTTAATCCTTGATCAAGGCATACTAGGTACCAGACACTGGCATAAGTGTACATCTTGCTTTATAATATTTAATTTTCTCAAAAAACATGAGTCACAAGAATTATTTGTCAAAAACCATGAAGGGTCTGAGATGTTCCCATACTTTTAACCTGAGTGAACTTGTCAGCTTATAGAAGACATGAGACTTTTAAGTCAGAGACAAAAGACTTTTATCACTCATAGTGAAAATGGCTGCCAGAGTTTCAACCTGGTTCAATCAGTTCTCTGAGTTCCAGTTCCCACAGGATTGATGCAGGTAAGCACAGATATTTTCTTACACAAGCAAAATAAAATACTGTACAGGACAGGAACTCAGAGCCTGGGAAACAAGCCACTCTATAGCAGCCAGGAAGCATACCTGCTTACACCTGCTTTCTGTCCTAGAGAAAACACATTATTTCCTCCTTCAAGGTTATTTCCTATGAACAGAATATTGAAAGATAGCCCTGGTCAGAACCTTCCATTTTTGACACACCCAGCAAGCTAAATTGGAGCATAAGAGATTATCAATACTTTTCTTACCACCTTTTGTAGATTGGGACTGAGGTTTAAGTAACTTGTTTGAGACCCAACACCTTGTTAAGTGGTAAAGATTTGAATCTAAATATGTTAAACCCAAGGTCTGGTTCATTGACTACTTCTTCATGGAAATAAATCCATAAGTTAGGGAGGAAAAAAAAGAGGTAAAAAGTATTATTTCCCAATTTGGGGCTTTAAATGCCAAGTATTGCAAATATGATTCAATTTGTTTCTATGTATTGTGGTTCCAAATGAGTGTGTTAGATAAAGGTGTCGCTTTTCCACAGAGCTTTCTTGGACATTTAGGTAAGCTTAAGGACATTATGAATTTCTAAGAAGGGACTTCAAAGATTAGCCACAGATTGGAGCATCTTCCATGCTATTTGACATAGAAGTATTTTTTAACAGGACCATACATGAGAGGCTGCAGCCTTGGGAGGTTCTAAGGAGTAAGCAGTTGTTCCCAGTGGCACAGTAGATATTTCTTCTGTGTCTTTGAGTACTAAGGCATGGACCTGCGGAGTTGCTGCTCCATCTTCTCTGTCAGTGGTTCTTTGAGCTTTCAGAATATTGGATGCTTTCCGTGTCCCATAGTCTACTTCTAGACTCTGCTGGCTGCTCTCACTGTCTCCTTAGGCTGATGTTACTGCCTCTATAAGGGTAGCTTTACCTTTTGCCTATCTTTTGAAAGTGTTCTTTTAATATTTTTCTCCTTACTTTAGTTTCTTTTTATATTCAACTGCTTCTGTCATGATTGACAGCTTTCATACAAAAAGACTAGCTTTTTATATGCCAGAGCAAGGAATCAGGACATGTCTTCTTTCTGACTGGTAAGATAATTATGAATTGACAACTGATAAATTCTTTGGATCTTGCATTGATTTCTTATACTGTTGTTGAGTTCTCAGTAGCAGGTTTTTTGCCATCAAGATTGGTGTTTTGGGGCTGGGGTTGTAGCTCAGTGGTAGAGCACTTGCCTCACACATATGAGGCCCTAGGTTCAATCCTCAGCACTACATAAAAATAAATAAATAAAAATAAAGATATTAAAAACATAAAATGCATTTAAAAAAAAAAAAAAAGATTGGTGTTTTGGTTTATAGCCCTTACCCTGGAAACATTCTGTTTATCTAATGATGGAAAGCTGATCTTCTGATGACCAAGGTTTTACCACAGATGTATAGAAAGCATAAGCTGGCTTTAGTTATTACTAACTAAATAATAGTTAATTATTTAGTTATTATTATTATTATTCTAATAATAGAGGCTTTTGTCTAAGATACGTATTTCTGTTTGTTTAAAATGATCAGAAAACTGTTAATTTAGTTCTGATGACATCATTGTTAAAGACATTGTTGGTTATATTATATACTGTCCTGTAGATAAGGACAGTCATTAAAAAAAAAAGAAAACTTGTTTTCTATCTGACTGTTAGAATTGTTTCTGCTGAACAATTGCTTTGTATTAGTATCTTAGACACTGCATATCTTTTAACTCTTATGTTGAACACTGTGCATTGGCCACATGAAATGTTGTGACAACATGGGGAAAATGCACATTACACTTATTCCTGGTTTCATTTTAAGTGTTTGTTGTGTATTTCCTTTTTTTTTCCTTACCTACTTTGTACTTCATCTTAAATGTTCTTGTAAAATGTCTTAAAGGAAAATGTGCCTAATTTCTCAGATATTTGATGTATCTGTACTTTTGCAATTGTTTCTATGATCTTATTCACCTTTTCAGAACTAAGTACTTAAGGATGACTTAAGAGAAGTGCTTTAAATAATTGCCTTGCCAAGTATGATTTAATTTGTTTATACTTCACAATTAAGTTGGAACATGTCAATAATTTAAATGATTACTGTTTAAATCAAGACTAATTAATATTTTCTTTTCTCTAATAAAAATTGAAGTTTACTAATGGAAATATGATTTGTGGGCTTATCTATATTCTAGTATAGTTATTCCATCTTTAACTCTGGACAATTAGAGTTTTTGTAGCTCAGTGACAAACTTATATTATTTGTGGAAATAACATTAGAATGATTTTAAAAGCAAAATACGTTGCAGCATTTTTGCATGTAAATTTACCAGGAATGGCTTGGGCCAATTTGTTATTGTTGATTTTTATTTTTTAATGCCAAGTACAAGTAAGCTACCTCTGCTCTATTTCTTCATCGTCAGTAATCATCATTACTATAGTTAACATTAATCTAGTTATAAAGTAAGAGACTCTGTTCTAAAACTATTATAGGAATTACTTCGTTTAATCTTCACAGACCCTAGGAAAGAGAGGTTGTTTTAAGAAATTGAAAGATAAGCAGAAAGCTGTTAAAAATCCTTTTTTTTTTTTAATGTTTCTAAGACTAGTAAGTAGTGAGGCCTACAATGTGAACACAAGAATTTCACTACAGAACCCATGTTCTAAACCATCATGGTATGTCTTTATTGCCACCCATTAAACTTTTATGTGTTATATTCAAAGTGTTTTTATGATGTTATAAAGTGCCCTGCTGTGGTTTCAGCGAGTGCTGTGTAATCTAGTATATCACTATATCCATTTAACCTCTTGTCCATGTGGCTGTAAAGTATGAGGCATGAGGCTGGTGTGTGATTTTCCTAATCAGAAAAGACTTTCCAGAGGAAATGATACCCAGTGACTAAGGCTGGACTGATGTTTCAGGAAATAATGATTTGGTTTATCTTTCCATCCTTCTGGAGATTTATAGTCTGAAGACCAGACCAGGTTGGACTGAATGATGAGGCTAACCCAAGGATATTAAAATCAAATTATTGAGAATGTTTGGATTAATGCACATGTTTTAAAGGAAATTCTTGACAAAGCAAGCAGCTTGGCACTCTGTTATTTGGCAAGTACTGAGTAACTGCTTGTTGAACTAAATGAAAATTAAGCACAAAAATAGTTCCAGTGTTATTTGATCATAGGCAGTCAGCACCTTGGGCTGAGTTCCTCAACTTTCAAATGAGGATTTGGAATGAAATCCTTTCAGCTCCAAGTGTTTGGTCAAATAAAGAATAAGCATATGGTTTAAATCAGGCTTTTCTCTCTCCATTCTAGCTTGAACAGATGGATTTGGAAGTCCGAGAGATACCACCACAAAGTCGAGGAATGTACAGCAACAGAATGAGAAGCTACAAGCAAGAAATGGGAAAACTCGAAACAGATTTTGTGAGTTAAATCCCATCTTTTGTCATGCTTACTGGTTTTTAAACTGAATTTCACTTATTTTTTCCTCCCTCTGCCTTAATCAGTGTTAAGTCATCATCTCCAGGGACTTGTGCAAAAGGCAAGGAGCAGCTTTCATGTGTATGAATTAGAGAGCTAAAATGGCAGTGGAGATAGCTAATGATGGGACTCCAGGTGTGCTGGATTCATGACTCACAAATAAATCCTAATCATGTGGTTCTTTGAGTTTGGATAGTATTTATTGGTATTTAGTATTTATTAGAACTCAAAACCCAGTCTCTGGCCTTACAGAGTATGTAGCCTTTTAGATGCAGTGCCAGGGATGGACTTCAGGGCACCAAGTCTCCTGAGAGTTACCCCTATTTTTGAATGCATGTTCCTTTGTGTGTTTTTTTCTGACATAATCTCCGTAGATTCATTAGAGACTTAAAAGATTATATTATGTCCCTCCCTGCAAAAGGTAAAGTGAACTACTTTAAATTAATAATTTAAACAAGTGATCCTTTATATTGGTTGCCCCATGAGAACATCTGTCTTTCTCTTCCTCTATTTCTGGCTTTGAACTCTACCCAGATTATAGCAAATTTAAGAATATAAATTTAAAGACAATGTTGGAGTTGTGAATAAATAGAGTAGAAAAGACACAGATAAGCAAATCCCACTTCTGGTTATGTTTCCAAAAGAATGTAAAGCAGAATCTCAAAGAGAAATTTGCACACTCATGTCATAGCAGCATTTTCACAACAGCAAAAAGGTGGAAGCAAGCTGTGTGTCTGCTGATTGATGAATGGATAAACATGTTTCTTCAGACAATGGAATATTATTCAGTCTTCCAAAAGAGGGAAATTCTACAATGCTACATTGTGGATGAATCTTAGGACATTATGCTAAGTGAAGTAAGCCAGTCACAAAAAAGACAAATACTGCAAACATCCATTTGTTGAGGTATCTAAAGTAGCCAAGTTCATAGAAAGAGAAAGTAGAATGGTGGTCACTAGGGACACAAGTTGTTTTATGGCATAGAGTTTCAGTTTTGCAAGATGAAACATTCAGTTGAGCAACTACAACAGTTGGATGTGTTTAACACTCTTGAACTGTACCCTTGAAAATGGAGAAGATGGCAAATTTTATATTACATATTTTACCACAATTAAAAATAATTTTTAAAGATACACATAAAAATATTTGTAAAACACTGTGAATGATAACTAAATGTTCTTTTATAGGCCGGCATAGGAAATTAGAATTTCAGTTAATAAATTTCATATCAGTCATGTTAAAAAAAATGCAGGTGAGAAAATATCTGAGTCTCACCAGTGAGTGACAAAAGTTATGTGTTGATACATAAATCAGGTGTGAATATGATTTGATCTGGGGTACAAATTCATAAGGAAAGTCAAGAATTTATAAGGATCTTTCCTTCTAAAGTGCAATAAATCTTTCCACTACAATGCCAATGGCAAGATTAAGTATTTGTTCTAATGGAATTTCTCTATGAGTCTGGAAATAGGGTGATTTGTACTTTTTTTGTATGTTTATTTCATGGATATTTAATGAATATTTCCTGAGAAGTTTCAATGGACTGCCTTAGTCACTGTTTTAGTCAGCTTTCTGTGGCTATAATGAAATATCTGAGATAATCAACTTACCAGAAAAAATTATTTTGGCTTATAATTTCAGAGGTTTCAGTCCACAATTGATTGGCTTGATTTTTGGGGGGCCTGTGGCAAAGCAGAGCATCATGGCAAGAAATATGTGGTGGAGCAAAGCTATTTACCTCATGGCAGCCAGGAAGCAAAGAAATAAATAGGAAGGGGCTAGTATCTCAATATTCTCTTCAAGGGCTATCCTGCCCCACCATGACCTAACTTTCTTCCTTCCTTCCTCCAACTTCCTAGAGGTTCCACCACTTCCCAGTAGTGCCATAGACTGGCAACCAAGTTTTTAGCATGAAAGTCTTTGGGGGACATCTGAGATCTAAACCATAGCACTCGCTCCAATACAAGTAAGTGCCTGTTAAACTGGGCTCCTATTGATTGTTTTGAAAATTACAATCCGTGATGTTCCTGAATTCAGAAAAGAAATGTAAATTCTTAGCTTCTGTGCTATGTAGTAAATAAAACCTTTTTCAAGTGCTTTCTGAAAAGTTGGTGTCTCTCAGCAAGAATATGAGATATAGTGGGGAGATTGGATTTATTTAGGAACTTGACACCTTAAATTTCTACTTATAAAATTCTAACTAAAGTTAACGAAACGTTTAATAAAAGTGATGAAAGTAATATTAAAACATTTATAAGGATTATTTTCATTTGCTTATCTCATTTTTATGGCATGCTTTTCCCAAAATTTTCCTTCTGGATTCTAGAAAAACGAAGTGTGTTAGCTTACTAGAGCTACCATAATGAAGTACAGTCTGAGAAGCTTGGAGCTTGTTCTCAAAAGTCCAAGGTTGGGGTGTTGTTGGCTACAGTAGTTCCACCTGCAGCCTCTCTCCTTGGTTTATAGATGGCTTCTTGCTGGTCTTCAGACAATCGTCTACTCATGTATGTCTGTGTTCTAGTTTTGTAAGGACACAAGTAATTTTGAGTTAAGACCCACACATTTTAACTTAGTTAATTCTTTGATGACTGACCCTGTCTCCAAATACAGACACTCTCAGTCCTGAGGATTAAGATTTTGACACAGATATTTGAGGAAGATAAGTGTTCAGCCCAGAATAATAGTTTAGTTATCATCTTTATTCTTAATTTTTTTTTCAAAAGTTAAATTATTTTTGTGGATTATTATGTCATCTAACTCAATGTTCAATCTATTTTGTTTCCCATAGAGCTTAATACCAAATATATTCCTTTATAGCCCTTTACTTTATTTATTTGGAAATTGCATTCTTGGATTAGTATTTCTTTCTTAGCTATATTTTCTTTAATAAAGAAAAAAGAACAACAATGAAGTTAAAATTTCTTCTCTAGACTGTCATTAAATATTTGTGTGTGGGGGTGGGGGGGTATCACAACTTTCTGCTGTGTCAGGAAACATCTCTACCTCATTACCACTTCTGTTGTACACTGCTTTGCAATTTGTAAAGTACTTCAGCATGTAGTATTTCATTACATGGTAGAAGGGTAGAAAGAGCAGATGGATTGTTATCCTCATTAACACATGATAGATCCAAGAGGTTGAGACTGAATATAGATTTCCTTCAACACAACTTTTTCCAGTCCTACAATGTTTGAGGCACTGTCATAAGTTCTGGAAGACAGTGGTGGGCAAGATTAAGTACTTGTTCTAATGGAATTTAAATTCTAGTGGCGGGGAAAATCCAGTGGGAAAACAATAAACAAATAAGCACATTCATATTATATTATAACTGCAGATGGTGATAAATGCTATAAAGAAAAATAAAGAGAGTAAAGGATAAAGAATGACCAGCAGGTGATGGTGGCTATTTTTGTTAGGGTGTTTTTTGTGACTGAAGTGAGGGGTGAAGTGGTTGTAGAAGGAGGTAGACCATGGGAAAGTCCTGGCCTGTGCTCTAGATTGATGAGAAGCCATTGGACGACTTTGAGAAGCAACTGGTCCTTTTGGAGGGTGGGGATGGGGGTGGGAAGATGAGGTCTTGCTATGTTGCCCAGGCTGGGCTCAAGCAATCCTCTCTCTTCAGCCTCCAGAGAAGCTGGGACTATAGGTACAGTCTCAGCACATGGATCAGTGAGTCATCCTCTGACTTCCGTTTTACAACTTTCTTCATTTTTCCATCCCATATTATGAGACATTTGAATAGAGTGTAGGAAATCTTTACATAATTCCCTTGTCTTGATTCTTATTTTTTGAGTATTTTTTTAAAAAGGAATGGAGAATATCTTCTTAAAAATATTTGATAACCTGCTTGTAGTGATATAACTATACTTAGAAACACTGAGTTCCAAGAAAGAACAGCAGAGGTGGTCCCTTCAGCCATCTCCACTCACTCTACTCTCTTCCCCGCATGCCGTCCTCCACTCCCTGGCGTCACTAACTGCATCTATGCTAACCTACACCTCTAGCCCAGGCTCCCCACAGCTCCAGATTCATACTTATTACTGTGTATTGTGCACTTCAACTCCAGGGTCCCTCAAGCAATACATCCAGTTTCTGTAAGCAGGCCTTCAGAGTTACTTCAAATTTTTCCCTGTCCGTAATATTGAACATCTAATTGGTCACCGAGAATTAGCAGTACTGCCCCTTAAATATCTCCCACATTCATTGTCCCTACTGGAAGCCTTTGTAGTTCTCAGCATGATTGATCGTAGTAATCTTTCCTACTTCTGTTTCCTAGTATGTGCGAGGCCCTGGATTCAAACCTCAGCACCGCATAAAAAGAAATAAATAAAATAAAGATATTGTGTCCAACTACAACTAAAAATTAAATATTAAAAAAATAGTGTTTTTCAACCTTGTTTTCATTATTGCCCTGTAAGTTACCTTTTAAGACATGTTTTTGTTATTTCGTGTGTGTGTGTGCACGCGTGCATAGTTGTTGTGTTGTGGTTGAATCTGAGCTACATTCCCAACTCAGACATTTTTTTTTTAATTATTCCTCTCTTTTCCTGCGGAAATTTGGCACCACACATATACTTTATGTCTATGCATCTATTCGTGTACAGTGGCCCTTTGGAGTACCACACAACTTTGTGATAGCTAAGATTTTTTTATCCTCTGAAGAACCAGTTTTTGCCTTTGTTATGGATATAAGGTATACCCTAAAACTTTCTGTGTTAGTGTATTCAGAGATGAAGTGTTTGGATTCTGACAACTGTTAACCTAATCAGCTGATTTTAGTTTGAATGGACTGACTGGGTGGTAACTGTAGGCATGTGGGGCATGGCAGGAGGAAGTGGTCACTGCAGGTGTGCCCTGGCAGGTACATTCCCCATAGCCCCTTTTTCTTTCTCTGCTTTTTAGCTGCCATGAACAGAGCAGTGCTCCTTCACCACCCCCTATGCCATGATAATCTTCACCTTGGGACCAGAGCAGTGGACTCAGCCAACCATGGAGTAAACCTCTGGAACCATGAGCCAAAATGAACTCCTTTTCCTCTAGGTTGTTTTCAGGTCCTTCAGTCACAGAGATGTAAAGCTGACTGAAACTGCCTCCTTGGGCATTGTTCTGCCCCTATTGACAATGCCTGATTCAGAGAATGTTGGGCTTCATCCAAGTGGTTATATAATATACTGGCGGATCAGGTTGATCTGTTCAGAATTTACTGTTAAGCTTTGTTAGGGCATGTCTAGGGTAGCTCTACTTTTAAGGTATATTCTCTCTTGGGCTCCATTTGAATCACTGGAGTGTTCAGAGAGTGCTCTCTCCTCTTAGTTAGAATTTTGTCTCCCTGCCCTAGGCAGTCTCCATTTACTCCATATCCCCCCAACACCTGTTTTCTGTGAGACCTCACAGGGTCTTACCCACTGCATGTGCAAGTTCATTTTCAGCCAAATACTTGAGGAGGCTGTGGTGTAGATTTCTGGAGCTCCTTCTCTGTATGATTCCCTTCTCACCATAATCCTGATGAATTTCATCCACCTCAGCAGTACAAAACACCAGTGTCTGTCTCCTATGTTCAGGGATTTGTTGCTATCCCAAAAGTACCTCCAGTCTGAGAGCCATGGTCACTGTGGGGCTCATTCATGTATTTCTCTTCTCTTCTTGCATTCTACATGATTTATTGTTGTCTTTTGAAACAACTGCTTCATACATTTTGTCCCTTTTTATTGTCTGCTGTTTGAAGTTTAAGGGTTAGTCTTCTATCAGTTACCATAGCTAGAAATGAAAGTTCAGGGTAGTGGGGATTTTTGTTATTGTTATTGTTTGTTTGTTTGATTTTTGCAGCACTGGGGATTGAGCCCAGGAGGATTCTACCTCAGAGGTACATTCAAGGCCCTACCCCATTTTAAGTTTTATTTTGAAAGGGTCTTTCTAAGTGGTCAATGTTGATCTCAAACTTGCAATCCTCCTATCTCAGCCTCTCAAGTCACTGGGATTATAAGTGTATGCCACTGTGCCTGACTCTCAGTATGGTTTTAATGTTTAATTCCTAAGAGGACAGTTGTGTGGATAATTTGAAAATGAAAAAAATAATAGTCTAGTTTAAAAAGGACCTGTACTTATAATTTAATTCTTAACTGATTAAAATAACTATTTAAAATATTTTTTTAATTCAGGCAGTAATTTCTAATCTCATCTGTGGGAGGTTAAGGAAAGGTAACGTTTCCATTTGTATCGGCAACTTTTGCTGTTCCTGATTATTTTATTCACTTGTGTGATTCTTCTTGAGTTTTGGCCCTAGATTAATTTTGCTCATTTTTTACTTCCTGTAATCTCAGATTGAGACAGGAGTATTAGCTACAGAAGATTCAAATCCAGTCACCTTATTTCTTTAGATGAGCAAGTGGACAGGGGGTGGGGAGAGAAACCATTGATTTATTTTAAAGGCAGACAGCTGTTTAGAGCCAGAACCAGAACTGTATAATCTAAGCACCTATCTATGCTCTATGATCCTTTGCAGGATTTTCAAAATTTCAGATTTTCACAAAAAGGTATTTAATAACCTCTTTGCAGTTTTAAAAACAACTTTTTAGGAAGCTAGAATTCATATATTTAAGCTTCACTTTTAATTTTTTTCAGTGTTGGTGTGAGCTTTGCTAGGGCTTGGTGATACCAGGACATTTCAGAAAAAAGAAGCAACCAAAAGGGGCAAGTAGAGTTAAGGATTTTTTCAAGTCTAAGAGTATTGTTTCTTAAGAAAATAAAACTGAAAATAAATAAAAATCCCTGAGCTTACACAAACAAAAAACATCTAAACATGTGTGAAATGTGTAACCAAAGCACAGTAAATGGAAAGAGAAAGAACAAATAAGTGGTGTACCAGGATAAGGTCCCAAAGGTTATGAGGACGTGGTATGTTGAATGCTTTACGCATCTCTGATATTGTACTGTGATGCTAGCACCATCTTGTGGTTCATTTGTGTAGTTGCACATTTCTCTTTTTTTTTTTTGTAACAAAGCTGAAGTTCCTTTAAGACACTCATACAGAAGGGTGGAGGATTAGAATATAATGAATGTTAGAAGTGGAGCTTTTTAGCCCCTGTCTCAAATTCACTTCTATCCCAGGTCAATGGTGCCTGAATGCTGTCCTTTTCCTATTTGGCAAGTTATGTGATGTGATTGTTAGACCAGCTCCTAGTGCAGAGCTGTCTACATCAGAGAATGGCACTTCTATTGACAGTCTCAGCAGTGAGGCTGAATGGTCCTAGAAATCCAACTACCTACAGACTGCCGGAGTTGGTCCCTTAGGTCAGGGTTCAAAGGATGTTGTGGAACAGCTTGAAGCTTTTACTGCCACTACCTGTACTCTCTCTCATCACAGGTGAATGGACAACTTGAGTATCTGAGTTTATGAGTGAAGCTAGTAACTGTCTTTTTTTTTTTTAAGTCTGAGACTAAAGAAGTATGAATGAGAATGATGAATTTAAACCCTGATTTTCGTCAAAAGGTCAAGAACTTGATGCTTCTGTTGACATTTTCTTTCCTGTGCTTCCTGGGATATTTTACTTCTATTTCTGTGAAAGTTATAGGAAACCTTGAAAGCATGATTAGAGGTTTCGAAAGTCTCAGTGGTGATATGTGGTAATTATAGCATCAGTTAATCCTCCTTGAAGAAACCTAAGTGCATTTTAAAAAGAAATGAGAAAGCCAGACTGGACAAAACCATCTCAGGAAAGAAAATTCCCTCACTGAAAATAATTAATATGCCTGTCATTATTTCAAAGTTCACTTTTTTATTTCTATGTAAACATATCTGCCAATTACAAAGTTTTCTTTATTTCTGAAAATAAAGAAAAGTAGAAAGAAGAAAAGTATCCTTAGACCCATTACTTCAAAATAACCACATTTTGTATTTCATTTGTTTCCTTCCAATCTCTCCATTCCCTCTCTCTTGCATAATTTATTGTTTTATGTTATATATTGATGCTACTGAACATTTTTTCTTTTTTTAAACTAGCATTCTAACATTAGTATTTTCCACTTTATAATTTTTTATCACTTTAATGAGTGCATAATATTTCATTCAGTAATGTTCAACTTTTGTTGAATCCTAATATATTTCTATTCATTCCATAATTTATTATGCTGCAGTGACTATATTTGAACTGGATTATTTAATCAGGATCATTTCTCAGAAGGCAGGTTAACAAGTCAAAGACTATCAACTGTTTTATAGTTCTTAAAAAAATATTCTTGGAGCTACATTTTTATTGTGGCTCATCAGATCATTTTTGCTCTTTCTCCGTATCTTCTCTGTGTTAGAAAGTGATTTAATACATAAAAATCAGAGGTAGAGCAGGACTAAGTACTTTATGTGCATTACTCATTTAATCCTCAAACAATTATAAAAGAAATATATTGTTATTATTAAGATTATGGATTTTACAGACTCTAGAATTAAATGCAACTGAGATTTCTTTTTCCAAGAGATACATAGTAGTCTTTGAAAGCTAGCAGATGTGCATGCCTCTCTGTGTCTAACCTGGAATTCATTTTATATCCTCAACATTCCTTAATCAGAAATGGAAGAATATTTCTTTTAGTTATTTGGATATGACTGTGGTCTTTAAGGAGGAAGTTGCTATATTTATCTAAATAAATATATATATATATATATATATATATACACACACACACACACACACACACACACATACATATACATACATATACATATATATATTTATTTATCTTAAATAAATATTTTAAATAATGCACACATGATTTTCCTTGTGTGCAGTCACTTTATTAAGAAGATGGTTCCCCATTATTAAAGCACCATTGGCTAAAATTGTTTGAAAATCATCATGCAGTTGGCCTTCTTTGTTTATAGGAGTCTCATTTCAGGCTTTGACCTTGGTAAACTACTCACAGAGCTCCCATTAATTTCAAAGGTAGAAACAGGAAATAGACCAATCTGGTAGGGAAGACACCGAAAATCTGTTTTCAGCTGCAGTCACAGCCTTCTGGGGGCTGCTCTGTGCTTGTGTGTCATGCTGGTCTTCTCCAAAAGGCTGTAACAGGTTTGTGTTCTTGACCCTTTCCCCACCGTGTATGCTTGAACGAAACAGTAGTATGTGTTAAATATTTTATTGTTAGTCTTATGGGCTGAATTTGAGATTGGTCTTAACAGATTTTCTTCACTTTGGAAGCTTTGACACTTTCTTCCAGTGTGACTGTTTTTATGATGACTGCTTTGGGCCAGAGACCATTGCCTTGAGCTACTGAAGAGTTTTATGAACTGTAAGAATAACTTCTATATCACTGTTGTCATGGCATAGTTGAAGTGTGTGCTGACATAGATAGATATGCACCCTACATATTCATGTTGATATAAACTTTTTTTAAAAAATGGTGTTAAATTTTAGATTTGATTTTGCAGTTTAACTGAAATTTTTTCCTACATAAGATAACATTTTTTTTATCATTGGAATTAAATTTATGGTGCCATTATATTATGAGGGTCAAAATATTGTTATGAATTGATAGTATTCTAGTAGTTTGAGTATTCTGAGCAATGTGTATGTTTTCCAGGGATAGGGCTAAATTTCTTCATATATGCACACGTAATACAAAATCCTATATTGGTTTTAATAGTTGTCTCTGCTATAATCCTAAGCAGGATTATAAATGACTCAACTTTTCTGTTGTTTGCTTGTTTTGCCTAACTACTTTGATCTTACCCAGGAAATAAAGAGAAAAGATAAAAACAGGTACTACTGTAAAAGATTAATTATCAACCTGTGACAGATCTGGCTTTATCATTAGTCACTAGATGGCACTGTTTGTTTGCAGAGTGCCATTTTAAAAAAAGAAACTATGGTAGTAACTGAAATTACTGCCTCATGAATAAAATATTTCTGATGGGATTTGCATTTCTATATTGGCTGAAGACACTGTGTTGAATGTTTTATTAACCAGCCCAGTGCAACTGTCAGCCTATTAAAGAAATCCAATGGTCCCTGTTTAGATAAATAAACTAAATAAATCCAGTTCGTCAAATTGTGTTCCTGGCTGTTTATTTTCCATTCTTTTGATGTACAGTTTATTTTAAGTTAAAGCCACATCGGTTTAAAAATTAATGGGAAAATGTTATTTGGTGTTTGGAACATGAAGAAGCTAATTGCCATCGTCAAAAAGCTGGCTCTGTTTTAATGTTAAATTGTTTGCTCCTAAATAGCAAACTTTTTACTGGTTACTTATAAACTGTCCCATGGTCAAAAAATCGCCTGGTATTCTGCAAATATATGGCCAGAGACTTTGCTGTCAACTTTGTGGACCCCTGTTTGATTTCCCTGGGAAAGTACTATGTACTTTTACTTGGTTTCCCTATGAATCATGCTCATTTTTCACATATGATCTACTGTTCCTTGGAAGGAAAAGTAGCTAATTGATTTTTAAATGAAATGCCTGTTATGAAAGTACTTTTGAGTTACTCTCCCAATGACTATCCAACATTAAAGGGGAGATCGTGACGTAGGGTAGTGAAGTCGCTGAAGGAGCCAAAGGCCTCGAGGTGGTGACTCCCTTTATAACCAGTGGGCACATGCTCATTGTCCTCTTATGTTCTAGGAGCATTGAAACTCACAATTGTATAATGTCACAGCACCAGTTGAGCTAGACACCTTATACTTAGGCCCCAGGGCTACAACCAATGTCCATCAACTGATGCATAGATAAATAAAGTTTGAAACAGACATACCATGTATGATATTAGGCAATGGCGTTGTTTGGCAATAAAAAAGAATGAAGTTCTATGACTTCATAGTGCTTGATTATAGATGAACCTTGAAAACATTACACTAAGTGAAAGAAGCCACTAACAGGAGAATCGTATTTTAATGATTTGTGTTAAATTTCTAGGATAGGAATTCTATAGAGACAGAAAGTTGATTAATGGTTGCTTAGAGATGGGAGAGCTGGGGAGAGTGGATAGAGACTGGCAATGATTACAGGGCTTCTCTTTAGTGTGATGAAAACACGATTATGGTGATGGTTGCCCAACTCTTAAGAATGTACTAAAAATTATCAAAATGCACACTTCAAATGGGTAACTGTATGGCCTGTGAAATACCTCAATAAAACTGTTTTATATATGAAAAAAAAAAAAAAGAGTGCCAGTTTTGTGCTTTGCTAAACCAAAGTTAGCAACTTGAAATGATACATTATTGTTCTGACTTATTTCTTTTTTCATAAATCTTCAGTTATTTTTTATGCCATAATTATTGCCTTTTTTCAGGAGCTTGAGAACAAAACTTAAGATGGGTAAGATAACTTTTGACTTAGCATATAGCCTTTAGAAGCTAGTTGTGATAAAGACAGAGCCAGATCTGATCTCTAGGTTGAAGGTTTTTAAACTAATAGTAGTTGAAGAGTTTTTCTATGTCCCCTGTTTTAAACTTTGCCTGTACAAGAAGTTAAAGTAGGCTAGAATCAATTTAATCAGAGACCTTGCTGTTGATTTCAATCCTCTTAAGCTTCACAAGGAATGGACCAAACATACAGAAAGTCCCACTTTTTACTCAAATTGCATTGATTTTTTTGTCTTTTAGTTACCAAGGAAAAATCATATGTAAGAGGAAAACCAAATAATGAATATGAAGTCAAATTTCTCTTTCGGCTTTTCCTTAAGAAGTTCATCAGATCATGAATTAAGTATGTTTACTAGAAATGCCTCTGAAATGCTAAAGTGTGGTCACATTAGGAATCCCTGAGAAAGATAACCCCATCCTCAATGCATCTTATTTTCTTCAGGATCCTCATGTCTTTGCAAACACACAAAAGCTACCACAAGTGAAGTCCCAACACGGAAGATTCTAAGGAAATACCCACATTTTCTCATTCTGCATTTGATTCTATTAAATATTGTTTTAACCAAGCTTTCATTATCTTGGACTTGGAAATCATTGTGAAACTGAGATTTCTTTTGTTGGTTATGAAGAATTTGTCCTGTAATTGCATTCCAAAAATGGAGAGAGAATGTCAGATTTTTATCCTCTGGAAAGACACATTGCATTGGCCTTGGTGCAAAATGTCTAATTACAGAAATGAAACAAGTTTTTAAAAACTGTATTCTGTACTTAAAAATAAGGATGCCCTTTCTTAATCTCTTTTAAATTCCTTATCTGACATTCCTTTGACTTTTTTGATGGAATGTTGCATCTTCACAAAGTAACTTTTTATTGTTTCATTATTTTCTTATTTTGATAAACCTGCTCTACAAATAAATTTCAACTGAAGTAAGAATACATTTCTCCTATCTATGGGTAATATTTAAATTAAAGCTTAGAAAGGAGAGAATCACCATCTCTTTGGTTAGAATCTTGAAGATTTATAGTTTTCATTTCAATGAATTTAAACTTTTCTACTTTTTTGAAAGAGTGTAGTTCAGTTCTAGCCATTCCAAATGCAGTCTAAACTGGGGCTCCTGTTTGAAGGCTTTATTTATACTTAAAAATTTTAAATATCATGTAAATATTGCTAGACATTTACCAGGAATGGTTAATCCCTGATTTTTCTTATAATATGTGTGAGCTAAATTTAATCATGGACCACATTTCCAAGAGAGCAAGTATGAAATAGTGAGAAAAACCCCAAAATTGTAGGCCTAGGACCTCGGGCATGTGCCTATTCATTCTCCACTTCAGTTTTCTGATCTGCAAATGTAATGTTAGTGTGAACTCTGACTACCAAATGGTGAAATATGAAGGTCCCAAAAGATAATAAATGTGAACATACTGAGAGCTGCACTAATTTTAATTAGGGATTTTCCTATGAACAAATAGTAATCCTATAATTGGAGATGGTGAGAGGTTAAAGTATCTCAAGGTCATAAGATTCTTTACATTTCCTAAAAGTGTAAACTTTTGTTTTCCTCAGTGCTTTAGTGAGTTAACTGCAGGAGCTTTCACAAATAATTGAAATGTGAAATCTTCCATCTTATTCTTCAGTATGACCTTCTAAGGTGGATTGCTTTTGTGTGCAAGTACGTTTCATTTTGTAAAAGAGATCTTGGAAATTAATCTATAGTAACAACAAGCAAGGTTTCTCCTTGCCCTTGTGGTAGTAGAGTCAGAATTAGAGGTAGAGAAATTATGATGTTATATATTACTTTATTACATGTATTATATTACTTAGAGTTGTGTTTGCACTGAATTTTCATCCAGAGTTCAAAATACACATTGAACTACTTTGGCTTTCCTCCCTATTCCTTACCCACGTTCTAATAACTGACTCTTCACTGAAACTATTAGAAATTGTAATCTTGGCTGGGTCAGACCCCGGCCCAACATATATCATATTGAGGACAGAGACCAGAAGACTGTGTATGATCTGTTAAATATTATCATTAATAACCACAGGAATTGACTATAGCATACATAAGACAATAACCAATAGCTACCGAATTTAAAAGTTGTAAAGATTGTCATATACTGGGAATGTGATCTAGAATATGCCTACATATACAAGACAATGTGATGCACAAGTAAAAGTACTATGGCTTAAATTTGGATCTCATTAGTAAAACAGATATCATTAATTTTAAGTGAATGTACAGATGAAGCTGAGGAATAAAACTTTCAAACTCAACGTTGTTTCTATTAATTTCATCAAAGTTAGTTTTAATTTTGGTGGTTTTTAATCACTCGTTGTTGTTTTAGTATAGGTTACTATAAACAACGTATTTAGTACCTTCTAGGCACCAAATATTGTTCAAGAAATCAAAAGATGAATCCATGTATTTTCCAAGGAGTTCATAGTCCTAATAATTACAATACTATAGTAAACTGAATTATGTTGATACTGATGGGATAGAGCATGAAAACAAAGGGTGTCATCTTCTCTAGGTATAGGTATGAAGGAAGTGGGGATTGTGCAGAAGGTACCCTGTAGGAGGTAACATCCAAACTGAGACTTGAAGGATGAGGAGGAACTGAGAGAAAAAGGTTATAGTCCTGTTGAATGAATGGCCCGAACAGAGGCAGATGAGGCAACACAGAGTAGGGGCTAGGAAGTAAGGGAGTTGGGGAATAGAGGAAAGGAGGAAGGGGAAAGATCGAATGTTGGAAATTGTTCTAAGTATCAAATATGGGGCCAGGGCTGGGGGTATAGCTCAGTGGTAGAGTGCTTGCCTAGCACCCTCAAGCCCCTGGGTTCTATCCCTAGCACTGAAAAAGAAGAAGAAAAAAGGTGGAGATAGAGCTTGTTTCCCAAACTTCATTGTACATTAGAACCTGGGGATCTTTAAAAAAAAAAAATCCTGATGCCTTTGCTTCTGCCAGATACTGTGATTTAATTAATATAAGGTATGACTTGGGCATCAGGAGAGGGTTTTTGTTTGTTTGTTTGTTTTTGCTTATTTTTGTTTTATAATAAAGCTTCTCAAGTGATTCTCTGTGCAGCAGAGTTTGGGAACTATGGGACCAGAGCGTGGGAAACCACCAGAGAGCTAGGCAAAACCCTGATGGTTAAGTGGAACAGCTCAGCCCTTTCCTCATTTGTGATTAGAAGCTATTGAAAGGTCATGTTTGCTGAGAAATATGGTGGCTTTATACTGAATGAAACGCTTAACAAGAAAGTTCTCTCTGCCATATAAATTGCAGTGCTATTTAATTTTTTCATGTTTTATACTTTCAAATCCTTATTATTATCTTAAATTTTTAAAGTTGATAAATCCATTATCTTAAAGTGACAAAGTCCCACATTTGTATCAAGTTACTTGAAAAATTAATTTCCTTTTGGTATAAAGTTAGGTATTATGATAAGCTTTAGTTGGGGAAAACTGAGAAGCCATGCATAAGTAATTTTTCTCCCTAGGTGGCAAAACGAATATTTTAAATTTTCACTCAAGCTTAGAACAAAACAAAACAAAACCCTCAGCTTTTAATTGCACACTGACTGTGTCTTTGACCTCCTATCTTAAGTCAATGCTAATAGAACATCTTCATGTGAATTTTTGTTTTTAAACTTGCTGTTGCAGTTTTAACTGCTTTGGAAACAGGAATATAAACTCTCTTGTAAGAAGGAAAAATATAAGAGTTTTTATATATGTAAAAGGGGCTAGAGCATTGATTCTATATTTGCTATTTCTAGATTTAGTAGGAAAAACTATCCACATGCGTGCGCGCACACACACACACACACACTTTTTTCTCCCCCCTATGAAGTCTTGCAAGACTGATTGTAACTTAATTTTGTACAAGAATTGTCAAGAAATTGCTAGTAATCTCTAATCAGAGAAAAAGAAGTACGGATGTGATGGATAAATAGGATTCTGTTATGGCCAACATCTTCATTGATCTTAACAGAATTGCTCTTTGCCTCCCCTGTGTCTGTATTTTCTCTTGGCAGTAAGCCGAGTGAATTTGGAACAGAAAGAAAGAGAGAAAATCTACTTGGTTCCAAATGATGATAGCTGTGCATTGGTGTGGGGAAAATAACTTCCACCTTGATGGCAGAATGACTCGAGGATTTTTTGTCTCTTGTTTAGGGGGAAAATTGAAGTTCCTTCTGTGGCCAGGTTGGAAAATTTCTAATTTAACATTACCCACAGCTTATGATATAAATTTAAATCTTATGATCATCATATCAAATGCTACTTAGAATTTTAAATTATAAAATAACTTTTGAGTTATTTCTGAATGGTATTTAGTCAAAAGAGATCAGAAAAAATACAATCCTGTGTCTTAAACAATTAGTGTTTTAAAATCTATTACATTTCTTATAGCAAAATAATTGTTATTTTCTTAGTTTTATTGGTTTTGATATAGTATATTGATGGGATAGTATGGTTTATGGGTCCCTTATTTTTCTGTAGACTTTGCATTCAGAGAGGTTGTCCTCAGGAAAGTATACAATTTCAAAATGTCTTTATCATACAAATTTAATTCTTTTAAACTAATTGTTCTACCCCCAAGGTCGATTCTAAAGAAGTATTTTTTTTTTATGTGTGTCGGAAGATATAAATCTGGGTGAAATTATTGTCAATGCTTTTTATATCTGAGAGGGCCTCTGTCTTCCTCTTCTATTTAGGGACTGTTAAAGTAGTAAAATTGTGCTTGCTAAATCAAGTGGAAAACAGCCATAGATGGCACTGTGGTTCACGCTGATATTTAAAATATTTCATTTTGTGGCATTTTACAAGAGAAATTTCCAAGACCAAATTTATTTAAATGATTGCTTTGCATTGAGTTTACTTTTTACTCTAAAAGGAAATTTATTAAAACCCAGCAAATTATAAATATTTTTAAAAATATTAGTAAATAGTATTTTGTCACAGATTATGAACAGCTGTTGATAATATCTTTCAAAATTTGGTCTCTTTTGATACGTCTTGGAAAAACCTTTTCTCACAAGGGTGGATGGAACCTAGAGAGGGAAAATTAAAGTACGTGCACATCCGGACTTCTCATTCTTCTCTCCCCCAAAGCATCATTGAAAC
Organism: Marmota marmota marmota; assembly: GCF_001458135.2. NCBI lineage: Eukaryota > Metazoa > Chordata > Mammalia > Rodentia > Sciuridae > Marmota > Marmota marmota. The sequence continues at coordinate 16,216,006 of NW_025999999.1, forward strand.
CTTGCCACCAAATCAAGGCATTTTGTCTTTTGAGTTCTGTCATGACTGGGGCTAAACAACTGTCACTGGCAAGTGACAAGAGGCACCGACAGCAGGGAAAAGAAGAGAGAAAAGAAGTAGGAATGGGGGAAACAAAAGCCTACGAGAAAGGGAGGAAAAAATACCAGGTACATTCCAGAATGTGAGTGTGCCAGCAGCAACAGCCTCGGATGCCAGTTTGTAGGTATTTGAATGGCAACTTGCCTGCTCCTGCTATACCCAGATCTTCTCATGGCTTTTTGGAATCTAGGCAATAACTAAGCAATATCTCAAAGTACAGATGGATGTTGTCATTAAATTCAAATTTGCCTAAAGAATTTTACCAGCCCTCCAATTAAAAAAAAAAAATCTATGAAGTTCTACGCTGCTTCAGTGTTGCTGTCACATGCAAATAGTCAGGAGGAGCCAGGCACAGTGGTAATCCCAGCAACTTGTGAGTCTGAGGCAGGGGGATTGCAAGTTCAAGGCCAGCCTGGGCAAGTTAGCAAGACCCTGTTGCAAAATTAAAAAAAAAAAAAAATTAAAAGACCTGGCGATGAGGCTCAGTTGGCACAGCACCCTAGGTTCAATCCCTCGTACTGGGGGAGGGGGATAAAAAAGGAGGAGGACACAAGGAATATTAACAATTGTATTTTTGTGCTCCATGTCTTAAACTTGGGTATTAAATGCATTTCCACCTTAATACTGATCCTTTGTAAGTTCAGGATGCTTATCTTTTAGGACAGGAAAGATGTGATCTCTCTCTTAACTGACAACTAGTAATGGACATTCTTGCTCTGTGGTCTAGAGCAAGGTTTCTCAACCTCAGCCCTATTGAAAGTTGGAGCAGATATTCTTTGTTATGGAGGGCTGTCCTTTACCTTGTAGGGTATTTAGCAACATCTAAGCCTCTACCTACTACATGCCAGCAGACCCCTAGCTGTGACAATCCAAAAATATCTCCAAGTAGTCCTGATGTCTCTTTGGAGGAAAAATCACCCTTGATTGAGAGCCACTCAGTCTAGAACAATCACTGACAGGTGTTTGAGAGACAGAAATTCAGGGCCTCGAACAGGCTAGATATCATGTTGTATATCATTTATTTTTCATGGCCAGTTTGTAATTCAGACATATGAGGTTATATAAAAGCTAAGACACTTTTCCAAAGTCTCATAATTTGGATCTAACACTTAAAATAAAAAGTAACTGACTTTAAAGCTACTAAAATCATACTGTATCTTGGCATTATTTATCTTTAAAGAATCACTGAAGTCTCCTTGATCCAGTGTATGGAATTTAAAGACTCCTTGATTCACCAACCATCCTACCTTTATTTCAAATAGGCTGTAGACCAAGAAAGGCTGTGTGACTTGAAGGAAAGCACATTTGATTGAGGGTCAAGAGTTCTGGTTTTGGGTGCCAGCTCTAATACTAACTAGCCACATGGCATTGGGCATATCACTGTGTCACAGCTTCTTCAGCTGTATAAGGCAAGGGTCAGCTTCCATGCTCTCTAAGGTCAGTGAGCTCTATTGTTTAATGATTTTGAAATACTTGGCATTTCAAAGCTGGTGTAAGTTTTTTCATATTGCTTTAAAATTATTCTATATGCAGTTCAGACAATCAGTATGCTTTGGAACCTTTGGCTCAACTTAATCTATTAATCTCATATTGATATGTCTCCATTTTTACAATCCCTAGACCATTATTCACCTCCTTTGTGAAGTCTTTTCTAATTATCTTTCCTGTCATGATAGATTTACTTTACTTTCCACTCACCTTGGCACTTATATTTGTAACCTGTACAAACTTACACAGTTTCTATGTCAGAGCTCAAATGATTTTCACTTGCTTATTTTTATTACTTCAACCAATTATAAGATCAAGAGAGAAGAGTGGATATTCTACTTAATGTTTTCTTTTTCTTCCACTTAATGTTTTCTGTATAAAATTAATGCTATACATAGTAAATGTTCAATAAGTGCATGTTAAGTTAATTTTAAGACCTAGAATGTATATTTAAAAAAATATTTATTTTTCAGTTGTAGTTGGACACAATACCTTTATTTTATTTATTTATTTATGTAAATAAATAAATGATTTTTTTTGTGGGGAGGGGGTATTGAATCCAGAGCCTGGGGTTTGAATGCAGAGCCTCTCAAGTGCTAGGCGAGCACTCTACCGCTGAGCCACAACCCCAGCCCCCAGAATGTATAATTTTAAAACAAACTTTTTCAAAGAGAATCGCTATAATAAGTGATAGGCACACAACACCAAAGTATTCCAATCAAAAAGTTGCATCTACTATGAATTGTTGTTTGAGCATAACTTCTCTTTAATTTTAGAGGAATAAAATAATAATGCCATGTGTTACAATGTGTGTTTTCTTTGTTCTGACTCCTTTTAAATTTCTCAGACATAGGAATTAAAATGGCAAAGAATGAAGTTTCTGAAATGCTCCATTGAGTCCATCTTTCCAAAAATGGCCACGTATAGGAGAATGTGACATATTCATTGCTAGGAAAGGGCTGATAAACACAATTTGATGTGGGATTTCAGCAAACATTTCAATAACTTTCTGACATTTTCCTGTAGTTCTTATTTGCCTTATCAATAGTTATAGTGACATATGATTGTCAACTTTTATATTAAGACCAAACTAATAAATTAAACATGTTGTGTTCATATCTGATGAAAGCTGACGTTTTGGAAGGGTGTTAAAATGTACTGACAGGCCCTATTCATAAGCTTCTTTGGTAAAAGTATGCAGATGACACCTTTAGATATTGTTTGTACACATGCTGATAGACAGAAAGCGTTGACAACATAACAAATGCAAATGTCAATCTCACAATTTAACCTTTCTGTGTGGAAAAAGACGTTAGTTTTAAGTTACATGTATCTTTTAACTTTATTTCAAAGTTTTATATTATTTTTTAGCCTGTTATCTTTACTGTTTCATGTACCACTGAAAGCAGCTGTTGCAGTAAGATTTGCACTTGAGAGTTTTTTTTCTGTGGAGCTCTGACTTAAACGATTGCAACTACATAAATATATGCATTTTTCTAATTTGTGTGTGTATGTTTTTACATGTTCATTTGCTGACTTGAATCTTTTATTTAGTAGCATCCTTCTCTTTACCTATACAAAGTGTGTTAGGTTAATAAACGAGCTTAGGAAGATGTTGTGAATCCCTCTCTCTGCCTTACACATGGTTTATGCTAAAGCATTTTTAGAACATTTGGCACACTGAGATTTATGCCAAGATTGAACAGTTGAGAAGGCCAGGTAGCACTGTAAAAAAAAACATTGGACTGATCGAGGCTCATATGGAACAGTAATAGGACAGAGAGCCCTGAACTTCTAGCTCAAAGGCCTGGATTTTAGCCCTGCCTTGGCCACTGACATGTTTGAGAATTTTTACAGGTCACCTATGTTTTCAAGCATCTGGCTTCATTTATAAAATGGGAATAATGAGGTCTGTTCTATCTACCACACAGTAAGGGTAATTATGAAATAATACATCATGAAAATACTTTGGAAAATACATGGGAAAAAACATTTCTCCTGAAATTCTTATTATAATGCCTTCTGTGGTGGAGCCTTGATATCTTTTTATTTACTCATTGTCTCTGATAGTATGGTGTTCTGCTCAGATCCCAAACTAGTCTTAGAAGTCTGAGTTTTGGACAACTTTGAATCCAAGATATTATTATTTGATAGGCATTGCAACCAATAACCATTAGAAATAATATTATGGTCTAAATAATATACATGTACCTGACTGGAAGACAAAGAGCCCATAATGTTCCCTATAATAACACACTCATATTAAAGACCCTGATCCCATAGTTTCTACATTCATACACAGAGCTGGATTTTGTTTGTTTGTTTGTTTTTTGGGTTTTGTTTTTGTTTTTGTTTTGTTTTGTTTTGGTGACACCATTGGCCAATATCTAGGCCACAGTCATTTCTGAATTTCCATATCCATATTCTTTTATTTGTAGCATATTCTTGGTTTTGCCACATTGGTGCATTATAACGTGTCTGTTAAAACAGTGATATTTTGGTTAGATATAATGCCACTTTTTAAAAGGGAAAAGTGATCTAAGAATAAGGAGGATTGTGTAGGCATGTATATCTTTTTTAAAAAAATATTTTTAGTAGTTATAGATGGACACAATGCCTTTATTTTATTTGTTTATATTTTATGTGGTGCTGAGAATCGAACCTAGTGCCTCACATATGCTAGGCAACTGCTCTACCACTGAGCCACAACCCCAGCCCCACCCCTGGCATGTATATCTTATGAATGTTCTGCACCTGGGTTGACAAACATTGAGCTAGAATTAACAAACTTAATGGGGTGGTTTTACAGTGCTGTGTCTTAGAGCAGCATGCAGGGTATATCATTACCAACTGGATCAAATCCAGTTTTCACATTCTAGCATTCATTTCACTCCTGTTTCTCCCTCACCCCCAAGCCACATCTTTGCACGAGTTTCAATTGTTCTTATTTGTGTCCATAATCAAATTAATGTGCTGTTGTTTTGTACAGTTGATTCATTTGTTCTTACCTGGTTGCCTTTATACATGCTATTCTGTATGAAATTCTCTCCTCCTACTTGAAATCTAATGGCCTTCAGTATGATTTAAAAAATCATTAATCTAGGTCTTTCCTGACTGATGCCATCTCCTGTATTCTGTATATATCTTTTGTAACATATTTACCTGAAGGAAGAAAATGTTTTTGACCAAGTTATTAAACTTAAAAATTGGCTGTCATCTCAAATTTAACTTAAATGTATATGACTATTTTGGTAGTGATTAATTAGTACAGTCTTTACATTTCCTGCCTATGTAGATTGTTGAAGAAGACAAAGTGGTAATTATACAAAGAAACATTCAAAGAACTCTGTATGATGACTTGGTTTATTTAATCAGATTTCATCATGTAATGATAATAAACTTAAACAATGTTGTGATAATATCAGAATACATACTTCCAACTTAATTCTAACTTTTTTTTTAACTACTTCATTCTTCATTCTCCTGGTATCTGTACTGTTAGGTCCTAAACCTTATGCTGCCCTATAGTTTCTTTGTTTCTACTCACAATTAGTCTTGTTGCTCCAATTACACTATATTCTTTTAAAACAGCAACCGTGACCTATCATGCTGTTAAGAGCATCTAAATTCTATGTAAATATTTGTGAATGAATAGATACATAAGTGTATCAAATATGATATTCTACAAAGTGGAAATTGTCCATTTAGCTATTCTCTGTGGTGAGAATCAAGTTGGATTGTCTTATGAAACATACATTGCAATGCAAAGTTTTCCTGAGTTTTAGTAAAATGCCTGTATTCTTCTTGGTTAAAATACAGGACTTTGTTATCCCATGTTAACCAGAACCAGATCCAAAGTCATAAGTTAATGGGAGTGTAATCAGGTCATTGAGCTGATCAGTGGCTGAGCAAGTATTAGAAATATTAGAAATTAGAAATATTTGCTATGTTTAGTGCGTGTAATACTACTTTGTTGTCTATAAATTGTACTTCTTACAGTTGTCTCTTATTTTAAGTCATGTAAGACTGACTTTATCTCATTTTTCTGATATTTATTTCCTCTTGGTTCAATATTTGTGGGCTACTATATTTCAGGAAACCTTACAACCAATATCTAGAAATGCCTATGTATTCTAGATTTCAAAAACCCATATGTATACCATGAAAGCAAAGAGCTGTTGGAGAGCTCAAGGCTTAGGAGTCCCAGAAGTTATCTGATAGATCACAGTATTGTCTCTTATCTATCTTATCAACAAAGTTTCTTTTTTAAATAAAAGGGAAAAAATAAGAGGAAGTTCTCTGAAGTCATTTTTTAAATTTTTACTTATGGAATCTTTCTTCCAACTCAGTTTCCTCATCTATACACTGAAATGGTTAGACTAGACCACTTCAAGTGGTTCTTAAAGTCTGAGTCAAAGTCCTTAGACTTGAGGGAGGATCTCAAAATAGCTGGAAAGGTTTCATATGCAGACTGCTGGGCCTACCCTAGAGCTTCTGATTCATAAGGACTAGGAGGGACCCAGGAAGAGACCAGAGCTATGTATTTCTAAAGAGGTCCTGTCACAGGACCACACTTGGAGAGCCCCTGGAATAGAGGATCCCTGAGTTCTCCTCAGCTCTAAAATTCATATGACTCACCTCTGTCAATTACCTGGACTGATTGGAAGGTATCTTTTATCTTCCACTTTGAAAATATAATCCTTGAATCTCTGCTTTATTAAATTTTGCTTGGTGCTTTTTCTGGTTATAGTTTAAGTTCCTTTCCCTTAGGACCCCCCACCCCCACTACTTTGTATACAGCCAAACAGAATGTTTGTTTAGGTAATATTAGTGAAATACATTTCCAGAACTGCTCTTTGGGGAAATTTAAATGAAATTTTAAAGTATCATTAAGAATGCAAACAATAAATTCTTTGATTAGCTGTAGGCATCTTTACATTGGGATGACTAAAAAAGGTTCTGGTTAATTAGAAGTAATTTGTTAGAAACCTGAATCTCTTTTTTTCTCTCTCAGATTAAAACTCAGTTCCCAGCTGGATGCTTATAAGTGCAGGAAATGTAATTGTCAGATGATTAATTGCAAAAGATAGATAATTAGAGTTCATATGATGTGTCAAATATGGGTAACCAAGAGGTCGACTACACGTTGAAAGAGAGCAGCTAAAATCTAGATTGTAGGTTATGGCTGTAGACAGGTGATTTGTCTCTCACCAGGGCTTGTGGAAAGAACACTAGCCTGAAACTTGCCTTTTTTATCCCATTTGCAGCAAATTCCTCACAATAAAACTCAAAAAGAGTTCCTACTACTTAAAATCAGGCTCAGAAAACCGAGCAGTTTCTGAACTACCTTTCTAATGCCAAATAGAGGATTTGGGATTTGTGGCCTTTTTCAGTACCATTTTTTAAAAACTCTCTCCACTAAACTTACCTAAAATATTTTATCCCCAGTTGAGATGACTTGTTTATGTTTCTTAATTTTCAATGACCAAATCTTGTTTCTTTTGGCCTTTGAGTCCTTTCTTCCTGGAAATTAAGTGTTTTCATCATAAATCATTAGATCCCAAGACAGAATCATTTCTGCCTTTTAAAATAAATGTTTTAATAGTGTTTCTTGTTAAACCCACCATCAAAAAAAATTAATGAAATAAGAGGGAAAAAGTCTTACAACCTGTCAGTAATTAAATCAGCCATATCCAGTTTAGCTCACCTGTTGGTTTGTTTAAAGTCATAATGAAATAAAAACTAGACTTCAGTCCTGCATTTGTAAATAGGTCTCTTTCTTCATCTTTAAACTTTGTATTTTTACTGAAGAGTTTTTCAGCCCTCAGAAATACTGTTTTACAAATTCAGCTAATGACCCAAATCCAGCTTGTTTGTTGTGTAGGAGTTGTATTAAAATAACTCACTGTATGTGTATTGTCATTAATGATATGCTCATTTTGATAATGGGGCTGCAGATTCTTAGTCTATAGTCCTTGGGGAGATGCTACAATTTTTTTTTTAACTAAGTATTGTTCTGGCTCCTTTCCTTGATTGGCCCAGAAATAGCAATCAGCTGGGGAGCAGGATGACATGCCTCTTAGCGATCCCTTTGATCTTTGAGATGAGTATCAACATTGTATGCTTCCTAATGGAAGTGTAATTTAATGAAATCTATTGGGTAAACATACTTCAGATGTTCAAAGGAGGTGACAAAATTTTTGCTGGCAGCCAGGACCTGGCTGCTTTCCAGCTTGCCTCTAGCTGCTATGCATATAGCATTGAGAAAGGCACTTAAAATAGGAACACAAAGTATTATTTTCATTGTGTTTCAACCCCTGTCTACCCTTCTCTACCCATTTTTTCTCCTTAAGTTTATTTTTGTGGTGTTTCTGCGAGTGGCCTTTGACATATAACCTCTCTTAGTATAAAGTGGAATGTGTGATTTGATCTTTTTCTATTTTTCTTGGTTTATTTTATAACACCAAGGGCAGTACATTGGGTGTATGGCACCAAACTCAGGCGAAGTTGTAGGCATGAGACTTACATAGAACATCCTAGAGGGAAAATGCACTCTATCAAAAGTACATATTTCAGTACCAGTTGACTAAATTAAACATTCTATTTTGAGAGGAGATGATAGAGCCTTTTTGTTTTAACAATCCTTGAGGAAGTGTAATGGAAATAGTCCTATTCAGCAGGAGTCTGGGGACCTGACTCATCATGAGTAAGTCTCTCTCTCCCTGTCCCCCACTTCCTTTCTTCCTTCTCCCTCCCTCCCTCTCTCCTGTCCACCTCAGTTGCCCTATCTGTAAGATGAAGACATTGAATTACCTAATTCCAAAGGTTATGTTCAGCTCTGAGATGTTATGATTCTTTTTAAGACAGAAGAACAGCACTGCCCAATGAAAATATAATGGTAGTCGCATACGTAACTTTATTTTTAGCTGCTTAATCAACAAATTTATTGTCTTTGTCTGAAAAATCTTCATCAAAAATTGTTGTTTGGTTTAGCTCTCAGCAGCCAGCTACTGAGTTCTGAGGAAGTTTGTCTTCTTTTGAGCTACCTGATCTTTCTTTTAGGAAAGGATAATTTGGTGTGGCTCTGTGTTTTCTTTTTAACTTCCATCTTAGGTTTCTTCTAATAGTCTGCATTCTCTCCTGTAGTACAAGGGGCTTTCTTGTTCCTCTATCATTCCTAGAGGCACGATGTTTATTTTGCACTGAAAGAATTGTTTCTTTCTTTAAAAACAAAACAAAACAATTTTATTGGTTATAGATGGACATAAATGCCTTCATTTTATTTGTTTATTTTTTATGTGATGCTGAGAATCGAACCCAGTGCCTCACATATGCTAGGCAAGTACTTTACATTGAGCCACAACTCCAGCCTGGGAATTGTTTCTTGTGATCATCTACATCTTCTTCCACTAGGTTCTACATACAATCTGCAATGTTCAGTCCCATGATATGCTTCTGATTTACTTCTGCATTAAATTCCTTGCTCTTAGAATGATTACTATTATGACTAATGCTGCTGAGAATCATTTGTGAGGATCCCCAAAACTATTGCCAGTAGTAATTCAGGCAAGACCTGCTTCTAAATAGCAGGTGAAGGTTGTTAACCTCAGTGCTCTCCATATTGTATTCATCTCTGGTCACCTCAACATGCCTTCAGAGATCTTGACCTGCCAAAGCTATTGAGAAGCATGTGGTCCAGCAGCAGGCCGCTGTAGAGTATTCTGCAATAGAGTTTTTTGCCAACACCAGTTTTCGCAGTTCATGTATATGTGCTGTGCAGATTATCACACCCCCTTCTATATGGGCATAAGCAACCTGACAAGCGATACCACTGTTAGGTATACATCCTATAGACAGGCATGTTGTACTTATTTTTATCCTGGTTGACCAAGCATTTCTGAGTTTAGTAATCAGTGTTGCCATCTTCTAAATTTCACTTGGTGTCTCCTAAGGTTGGTCTTATTCCTGACAATGTTAATAACCCAATGGAAATAGTCCTATTCAGCAGGAGTAATTCTAGTAATCACATCACAAAATGCAAAAAAGAAAAAGGTTATATTAATTTTAGTAATATATTTCATTAAACCTAGGAGATCCAAACAAATCTTGCTTCAATATGCCATCGGAACTCACCCAGATGTGTGACATTTCTCAGGGGTCACCTCATGCCCATTCCAGCCATGTACCAACCACTGGTCTGCTTTCTCTGTGTTAAAGTTTTGCTTTTTCTAGAAATTTCAAATAAATGGAATCAGATAATATGTCCAACTTCTTTCATTTACTATAGTATTTTTGAGGTCTATTTATGTTGTAGCATGTGTTAGTAGGTTTTTTTTTTTATTATTAATAGTTCAGTATATTGGCATATGCCACATTTTATTTATCTGTCTACCACTTGATGACATTTGGATCAATTTCAGATATTTACTATTATGAGTAATGCTGCTGTGCAAAATTTAATTGCAATCCAGTTGTGGAAACGTGTGTCAGAGTGTTATTTCTCTTGGGAAGTGAAATTGCTGGGTCACATGTTACGTGTATTTTTTTTTTTAAGTATTGTGTAGTGAATCCGGGACACTTAACCACTGAGTCACATCCCCACCCCTTTTTTGTTTTTTATTTAGAGATAGTGTCTCACTGAGTTACTCAGGGCCTCACTAAGTTACTGAGATTGGCTTTGAACTCACAATCCTCCTATCTCAGCCTCCAGAGCTGCAAGGGTTACAGGCATACTTTTAAAGAATCTGTCACACTACTTCTAAAGAGATTGTACCAGTTCATGTTCTGCCAGCAATGTATGAAAGTTCCAGTTTCTCTCTGCCCTTGTCAGCACTTGATATTGTCAGTCTCCTTGATTGCAGCTATTTACTGGGTATATAACGGCATCTTGTAGTTTTTCCTCCCCTTTTAATATTTTTCTGATTGCTTTTTAATTGTTAATTTGTATATTAAATTATACATATTTATGGGATACCATGTGGTTTTTTGATGCAGATATACATTATGTAATATTCAAATTGGGATAAACAAATCTGTTTCCTTAAACATTCATCATTTCTCTATAGTGAATCATTCTAAATCCTTTCTTCTAGCTTTTTAAAAATATACAGTATATTACCGTTATCGGTAGTCACCCTACTGTGCAGTAGTACACTGGATCTTCTTTCTCATCTAATCATAACTTAGTGTCCATTAATCAGCCTGTCTCTATCCCTCTCTTTCCTCTACTCTCCCTAATCTCTGGTAACCTTTCTACTCTCAGCTTCTATGAGATCAAATCTTTTAGATTCCACATGTGAAATTATGTCTTTCTGTGCCTGACTTACTTCACTTACTGTGACCTCCAGTTCCATCCATGTTGTTGTAAATGGTAGTATTCCATCCTTTTGTGGGTGAATACTATTCCATCATGTATATGTATCACATTTGCTCTATCCATTCATCAGTTGATGGACCCTTGGTTTGTTTCCATTTCTTGACCCTTGTGAATAGTGCTGCAGTGAACAGGGGAAAGCAGATGTCTCTTCATCATACCATTTCATTTCTTCTGGATATTTACTTGGTAGTGGGATTACTCGATCATATGGTGACATTTTGTGGTTTTAATTTGCCTTTCCATATGGACTCACAATATTGACCATCTCTTTTTGTGCTTATTAGCCATTAGTATATATTTGGTAAAATATCTATTCAAATTGTCTGCTCATTTGTTATTGCATATATTCTTGTGATTGAGTTCTTTGTGTATTCTGGACAAATCAGACATATGATTTATAAATATTTTCTCCCTGTGTGTAGCTTGTTATTTCATTTTCTTCATGATGACTTTTGAACTTATAAAATTTTACATTTTTACATCGAATTTACTAATTTTTAATGGATTGTACTTTTGGTGTTGTATCTTACAAATCTTTGCCTAATCAAACGGCACAAAGATTTTTTTTCTTCTTGGGTTTTATAAAAGCTTTCATGCTTTTATTTAGGTCTATGGTCATTTTGAGTTAGTTTCTTTGATATTGTATGAGGTAAATAATCTCAATTATTGTTGCTGTTGTTGTTATTATTATTATTATTATTATTATTATTATTATCACATGTGGGTAGCCAATTGTTCCAGCATCATTTATTGAAAAGATTGTCCTTTTCCCCAAAGAATTCCTTTAGCACTTTTATAGAAAATAAGATGAAAGTAATATAAGACTTTATTTCTGGATTATTGATTCAGTTTCAGTGATCTGAATATTATCCTTAGGCCTGTACTGTGGCATTTTGATTATGTTAGCTTATAATAAGTTTTGAGATCACATAGTGTAAGTCTTGAGCTTTGTTCTTTTTCAAAAATCATTTGTTAATTCTAGGTTCTTAGCACTTCCATCTAACTGTCAGGATCATCTTCTCAATTTCTGTGAAAAAAATCTGAGATTTTGATAGGAGTTCATTAAATAGAAACAATATAAATTGATTACGGGAGAAATTACCATCTCAACTATATTGAGTTTTTCAATTCATTCTTTAGTTTGTCTCAGCAATGTTTTCTGAAAAATTTTTAGCTTACAGGTATTTCATTTCAGTTATGAAATTTATTTTTAAATGTTTTAATCTAGTTGATTCTATTGTGAATGAAAATTTTCTTAATTTTATTTTTGGTTTGTTACTACATAGAACTACAATTGGTTTTTGTACATGGAATTTTGCTGAAGTTACTTAATAATTCAAGTTGGGTTTTTTGTAGATTCTCTGGAATTTTTCTACGTAACATATATTATCTGTGACATATTTTGAATCTGTATTATATTGGAAATGTGTTAAATTTCACCAAATATTCTTTCTATATTGTTATAATCATGTTGTTGTTGTTCCTTATTGTATTCATGGGATACACTGCATTAATTGATTTTTAGATATTAAACCAGCCTTGTATTCCTAAATCAAGTCCCACTTTGTTCATCTTATATAATCCCTTTCATTTGTTACTGTGTTTGGTTTACATACATTAGGGTGTATGCTATTGTGTTCAGGATTTTTATGTCTATGTTTACCAGGAGTAATGGTCTGCAGCTTTTCTGTCAAATCTGTATCTTGCATTTGCACGATTAGGTCACAGAATGAGTTGGGAACTGTTTCTTCCTCTGCTTTCTAAAAGGACTTTGTGTAGAGTTTTTATTTCTTCCCTAAATGGTGATGGAATTCAACAATGAACCCATATGGGACTGGGTTTGTTTTTGCTGTTGCCTGGTAGAAAGATCATTTTACTAATTTAATTTCTTTACTTGTTTTGTGGGTTGGGGATGTGATTTAATGACAGAGCCCTTGCCTAACATGCACAGGCCTGGGTTCCATCCCTAGCATGGCAAAAAAAAAAAAAAAAAAAAAAAAAAAAACAGACTATTATTGGTATATTATATTTCTCTTTCCTTTTGAGTCAATTTTTATGTCTTTCTAGTGATTTGTCCCCTTTACCTAATGATAATTAGGTAATAATTAGGTAATAATGATAAATTCCCCATAATATTCCTTTGAAATCTTTTAAATTTCTTTAGGGTTTTTTTGACAACATCCCCTCTTTAGTTTCTGATTTGGTAATTTTGTGTCTTCTTTTTTTCTTAGTCAATCTAGCTAAAAGTTTAATTCTTTTTTATATTTTTAAAAAAATCTTTTGTCTCTTTTGAAATTATTCATTATTTATCTATTTTCTATTTTAATGATTCCTACTCTGATCTTTATTGCCTTTTGTCCCATTTATTCTTTTAGCTTCTTGGAGTGGAAGCTTAGATGACTGATGTGAGGTCTTTCTTCCTTTCTAAGATAAGTATTTCCCTCTACCAGCTGCTTTTCAAATTTAAACTCATGGCCATTTTCCATATTACTTTCCAGATTAATATTGCTGGACTGTAATAAAATTTGAAAATAGACCTGTGAAGCTAAGACTCAGAGCTTTTTAGTTTTTTGCTTGTTTTCTCCCCACTAAGTCAAGTGCTGTTAAGGTCTCAGTAATCTTTAAGGGTGTATGAAATGCACAAGCCATTGGAAGTATATTTTTTCTGAGTGAAAAGGCCTGCCCATTCTGCCTGGTGCTATTACTTTAGAAACATTGGCTCAAAGCAAGAGCCACATGCTAATGTCCATTTCATTGCAAAGAACAGTTCAGCAAAGGCTTTTTGTAAATTTAGTTTTTAATTAAAATAGTTTGTTCATACATCCTTATTTTTTAAAAAATCAAGCATATAGAAAATTTGGAAGAAGAGTACAGCAATCAACTGTTCACCTTGCCCTGCATTCAGTAACTCTTAATTCTTACTCTCATTTTCCTTTTCTCTCTCTTTCAGAATCAAGGATAAACTAAAATAAAATAAAGGAATCAAGGATAAACTCCTAGGCTTGTAGCTTGAATAACTGATTTTTAAATAGAGGGTACCAGTTACTGAATTGGGGAAAACTGAGGGTAAGACAAGTTGGTTTTTTTGTTTGTTTGCTTGTCTAGTGGAGGAATAGTGATTGTAGGATCAATAATTGATTTTTGGATGGTTTAAATTAAAATATCTATGGGACACCCAAGTGGAGATAAATAGACAGTGGGATTTAGTCAATTTTTAGTTCAGGGGAGAAATGGAGTTAGATCAGGATTGACATGAGCATATAATATTTAAACCTTTAGAAAGAGGTGAGAATACTTAGGGAGGAGAGAGAAAGAGAAGTGGTTCTTGACCAAGCTCATAGGAAGTATAGTATTAGAGTTTAAGTAGAGAATGAAGTGAATTGAATTCAGAAAAAAGTTCAAAGTGAGGTAGATCATCTCTACAGAAGAGACTATTTCAAAAAAGAGGACATTTCAACAAAGTGGAATACTATTGAGAAGATGTGGTCATGACCACTTAAAATTGTTTTTAGCAGAGTTCTTTATACTTCTTTTATTTCCAGCCAATACAGTTGTCGGTTGGCATAATGTTTAACATAAATTGCCTTAAAAATAAAAAAAGAAGCTGACTATTCTTGCTTTAGCAATAGGGGGTAGATGGTGGTAATACAAGAAGGGAAACACTTGGGGCTGGGGTTTGGCTCAGTGGTAGAGCGCTTGCCTATCATGTGTGAGGCACTGGGTTCAATTCTCAGCACCTCATTAAAAAAATAAACAAATAAAATATTCTGTGTCCAACTACAACTAAAAATATTTTAAAGAAGAAGAAGAAGAAAATGCTTGAATACATGTAATTAGATTAATTAGGTTAAGGGATTTCCCTTAGAAACATCGCCTTATTTTAAGTTCTTGCTTTAACATTTAGCTTTTTGAATTTGGGCAAGTTACTTATTTCATCTCCATTTTCACATCTATAAAATGGGAATAATAATAACATCTGCCTCTTAGGATTGCTGTGTAGGATAAATTAGTGTACATACATGCATATTTGTAGCTCTTAGAATAATATATGATATGTAGTTAGATCAAAAAATGTATTAGCTGTTTTTCTGACACAAATTAGGTTGAATTTTAAATAATTTTTGCTAATTTCCAGGATACAGCATAATTTAAATTAGGCCAAACTTCCTTAGAGAGAAAGTTTCTCTGGCCTAAGACTTCTTAGATGTAAACCCACAAGTTGCTTTTGATTATTCAGTGTATTCAGTGACACCATTCAGTTACACTCACCCTGGCTTACCAAGATTGTATTTTTCAGTTGTAGAAAATCTTGATGAATTTGTAAATAGGTTCAAGTTCATCTCTAATGTAGATCTTTACATAAACTAGCACTGATTTTATACATGGGAAAGGATAAAATGTATTTCATTCACCTCTCTTAAAATTTATGGTTCTTACAAAAAAAATCATGCCATTATTTCAGTCAGTCCCCCCATTGCTTATATTAAATAGAATGAAATAGTCTGTTATCACCCTTGAATACTTTCCATTATGATTCAAAATATTTGATGTTCCTTGATATGTCCTGTCTCTACTGGACATAGTTTCTCCATTTCTATGTTCTCCATAGAAATGCTTTCTGTTCAAGCATTTAGAGTAAACTTGAGTTTTTGGCCAAAACAGGCCTTTATCAGCAGAACATCCAAGTTTCTACTTCCCAGAGAATTGTTCTGCTTTATTAGATCATAATTTGCATTTTCCTCATCTGTAAGGGGAAGAGGTTAAGTTCTCAAAAACCCTTATAATTTCAAAGTACCATTATTATATGATTTATAAAATTCTAGTAAATAATGATGTTTTGTCCTGTAAAGATCACAAAAAGTGATCCATTGTGTTTAAAATGTATGCTTTACCTCTTACTTGATTCACTCATAGAATCCAAGCACATTGGAAACCAACTTTCTCACCACCACCAATTGAACTCAATGCCAATTGATTTATTTTTAGAATTTCTAAATGTTTCTGTAAATCTTTGAAAATATATATATATATATATATATATATATATATATATATATATA
>NW_025999999.1:16232048-16259548 GCF_001458135.2 Marmota marmota marmota
AATATATATTATATATATATATATATATATATATATATATATATATTATATATATATATATATGCATACATATATCTCTATCTATATATATGGTATGGCTATTTAGAAGAGCAAAATGACTATAATTTACA
This sequence comes from Marmota marmota marmota, assembly GCF_001458135.2. NCBI lineage: Eukaryota > Metazoa > Chordata > Mammalia > Rodentia > Sciuridae > Marmota > Marmota marmota. The sequence goes on from NW_025999999.1 coordinate 16,232,180, forward strand.
ATTATTTTTAAACTAGGCAGAAAAGAACAAATAAAGCCTGTGGGATATATTCACCCAACTATTGATTAGCTGTTTTTTGAGTTTACTCATATGGGGCTTAAGACAAATAAAGATTGAGTGGACACAGTTGGAGTTTTGATCATTTTTGTTTTATTTTGTTGTTGTTCATGTGACTTCCAAGTTTAGCATATTCAGATGAGCAATTATCTTAGAAATGCTGAGGCTTCAAGTGGTGGATGCTCTATTCAGGTACCTGTCACTTTAATAAATGTTTTCCTTCTTAAGCGTCTCCACCTGAATTTTTCTATTTTTACCACAGGGACCAAAATGTTATCCAGTAGAGTTTTGTCCAAAGAAAATGGGGACTGGAGGAATGGCATAATCCATCATTCATCTGTTGGCTGTCAGCAAAGGTTTAAAGTAAATGAAGAAATAACTAGAAAAGTGCCTTATGTGGTCTCTATACTCTACAAATATCCCAACATTTTGAGGAAGGGAGATGCGTTTTTAAAAAAAAATATCTATAAGAAAAATTAAGATGCTTAACTTTTTTTTATATTGTATTGCTTACAACGATGATGGATATCATACCTCTGGAAGTATTTTGCTAAAATCACACCTGACCCTTTTCCAGTTTGCATCTCACTTTTCATTCTTACTTTTCTTCTGTATAGCCTTGATTTACTGGGCACCACACTCCCCCGGTCTCTTCTGGCTCTCTCTTTGGATTCTTTCTCTCCCTTTCTCTTAATGTTTGTCTCTTCACATTGCTGTTTTGTCATCTCTATTTTCTCTGGTTAATTGTACTTATACCCATGCTTTTTGCTAATGCCTAAATGTTGATGACTTTATAATCATGTATCTAGTCTAGACTTTTTCTTTGTACTCTGTACCCAATTTTCAAAAATTGTCCATTGCCTGTATGTCAGGCCTATAGACATTCAAATACAATGTTAAACCTGAATTCATTGAACATTGTCTTTTCTCTAATACAAATTCCTCTTTTTGAATTAATTATGTTGGTCGGTGCACATGCTGGTTATGCTTGTTTATGCATCTGTACTCAGTTACCCACATGAGAAACCTAGGAGCCATTCCATACTTTGTCTTTATCCCACTTCTCTCTGTCTTTGAGTCCCATTGAGTCCACCTCCAGAATCTCCTTCCCTCCCTCTTTGCTATTGCTCTCTTAAATAAGAATCACATGACCTCTTGCTTGACCTGTAAGAGCGAACCTGAGATTTCTGCCTTCAGTCTGGTCTTCCTCCCTCTGTTTTTCACATTGAGTATACAGGAAATGTTCTAAGAATGTAAATCTGTTTAGATCAAGTTCCTGTTTTTGTTACTTTTTGGTACCCACTCAAAGAAGTTTCAGTAGTTTCTCTCGACAAGTCAAATCCAGCTAAAAGATATGATATCATTTAGCCTTGTAGTGTTTTTGATATATTGAAATTGGTGTCCAACATTAAGAGATTGAGAGATAGTATATCAATCTCTAAATTTCAGGCTTCTCCTGAAATTCTGGGAGAGCTGAGAGATTGGATCACACAGCTACATCTGAGTGGTGGATTCCCACACAGTGGAGCATTTTTATGTGGGTCCCGACAGCCGCTTGCTGTTTGACTCTCTTTGTTGGTCTGACTCCCCTGAGCATGTTGGTTTGTTCCTACCGTTTTCTCATGTAGTTCTTCATTCACCCTCTGTCTAGACATGCCAAAGTACTCCTGTTTATAATGCTCGGCATCATGTTTTAGGTCTTCATTATTTTATATACACTGCTTCCTTCTCCTGGAATCCTGCTTCTCTTCCTTATCTGCTTCATGGATTACTCATTACTATGCCCCAGCTCAATCCTCTTCTTTGTAAAGCCACTCCTGGCCTGATCAAACCAAGGTAGTTCCTTCCTTTCTTTGATCTTTGATACCCAAGTAAACCTAATTTTGTGGTACGTCAAGTTGTACTTACTACATCTTGTTTTCTAAAATAATGTCTGAAGTAAGCATGTAGCTCTTTCTTGAAAGGGATAATACATGAATTTAGAGTAGTGTTGAGCACAGTTTGTAGATATTTAAAGTAGATATTTACTTCAATTTCTACACTTTCATGCTGGTACAATGAAGATGATTATAATTATGAAGATTATAAAGATGTATAGGGAAAATCCTCTCCTCTACAAGCTACCTATCCCAGTTCCCCATTTCACCTTCCTCTCAAATCTTCAACCCAGATAACTACTGTTTTTAATGATTTACCTTTCTAGATTCTCTTTATGTTTAAACAAGCAAATACAAATATATACCCCCACTTTAAATAATAACAACAAAATGGCATACCATACCAAAGAAAGCAAGTACTGTAAATACTGAAGAGCTTCTTAATTCTTTTGTTTGAATAGCTTAATAGTATCCCATTGTTTGGATTTACCAAATTTATATAGTCAATCTCATATAAATAAGCTTTTGCTACTTTACATGGTGCTAAAGTGAATAACTGTGTCAATTCTTATGGGAGCAAGATCTTAAGAAGTGTATACAGTTACAATATTGATAATCCTTTCATAGTTGCCCCTATGGAGATATGCTAATTTACACTCTCTTTGTCAGTGCATGGGAGTATTGATTACTTACACCATATCACTTATAAAATGAAGTATTATACTTCTGGATGTTGATCAGACTGATAGGAGTAAAGGGGTAGTTCATTGTAGTTTTTATTAACTTTTATGAGTGAAATGGGATGTCTTTTCATATGTTTCTTCAGGAACTCTTTTTATCCTTTGCTAATTATTTTTTTTGTGGAGTGGTGGGGGGAGGTTGAATGTTTATCTTTTCCTTACTAATCTCTAGGGGCTTTTTAAGTATATGTTTTGAAGATTAGCCATTGCTAAAAATGGAATTTGCAAATGTTTTTTTCCAATTTATCATTTACCCTTTGGTTTGGCCTAGTCAAATATTAAATTTATTTTATCTTCATTCTAAATTTTGTCATTCAAAACATTTTATTTTTATATGGATAAAATGTATCAATCTTTTATCGATCTACATCTAGGATCATAATTTCAAATACTTTCTACATCTTAAGATTATAAAATAAGTTAAATTTATTCCTGGTCATTTTAACTTCTGTGTTTTTGCCTTGTATAAGAACTTTTCTTTGACCATATCTTCTGACTGGTTGTTGTTTATATATATGAATTAAATTCTGTATTTAATTTTGTAACGTGCTACCTTATTAAATTCCCTTATTGTTTGCAGTTCAGTTTATTTTCTTGAAGTATTGAGATATATTGTTTATAAGTAGTGATGGTTGTACCTCTTCCTTCCCAATTTTATACTTATAACTTTTTCTCCTAATATGTTTTCTAGTATTTCCAGTAAAAAGTTAATTAATAGTAGTGTTACTGGTCAATTTTTTTTTCTTTTCTTTTTTTTTTTTAAATACTACTCTATCAGATACACTAGACCCCTGTAGCTGGGCATACGCTGTGGTGCACTTATTCTTTTAATTCTCATTTCTTGTTGTCTTTTAGGTAAATCACATAAATTTCAGTATTTGGTTCCATCTCCTGTGTTAACATTTTAATTATAACTCTTCATGTTATTTTGTGTTGGTTTATATAGAGATTACAATGTCAATCTTTAGGGTATTATAATTCTCAAACAATTGCATATTACTTTATGGACAATATAAGACCTTACCCAGTAGAATTTCATTTACCTGTCCCCTCCTTTTACTTTTGTTGTCTTATATTTTATTTCTACATATGCTGTGACCCTTATGACATGTGCTTAAAGCCTGTATACCCAAATATGTATTCCTATTGGAGCTCTTTATTCCTTCATGCAAATTTCAGTTTTCATTATTTCTTCCCAATCTAAAGATCCCTTTTTAACATTCAGGGAATTAATGTCAGAAATGAATTCTTTCAGCTTTTACCTGACCAAAAATTTCCTTTATTTATTTCACCATTGTTTTTGAATGATATATACACAGGATATTGAATTTTAGTTTGACATATTCTCTCCTCTTTTTCTTTACTATAAGTTGTCATTATTTTTTCCTTTTCATGTGCCTCAGAATTTTTATTGTATGTTATATATTTTATATAAAAGTAGAGTATCAAGCTAGTAAAATGTTATCAAAACCATGAGCCAGGCATGGTGGTGCACAACTGAGGCAGGATGATGACAAGTTGGAGGCTAGCCTGTGCAACTTAGCAAGACCTTGCCTCAAAATAAAATATTTAGGGGTTGGAGTTGTGGCTTAGCATTAGAGCACTCGCCTAGCATGTGCAAGGCACTGGGTTCAATCCTCAGCACCACATAAAAATAAATAAATAAATAAAGGTATTGTGCCCAACTACAACTAATAAATAAATAGATAGATAGATAGATAGATAGATAGATAGATAGATAGATAAATAAGATATTTAAAAAGTGTGTGTGGGGGGGAGTCAGGCGTGGCTCAGTGGTAGAGCAGGTGCCCAGCCTGCAAAAGTCCCTGCCTTCAATACCCACACTATACACACACACATACACATACCCCAAACACATTAATGTGCATTTATGATAGAAAACTATTCAGAACAGAAGTAAGAAAGAACAGAAAAAGGACTGTCCTTGAAATTTACATAGTAGGAGTTAGACTGAGTACACTTTGGGATTCTGGAAGAATCTTTTGTCTATCTCTGCATCTAATTGGGACTACTATGCCTAAAGATAATTCAGAAAAAAATTCTGGGCTGTGCCCCTCAGATGATTAAAGAGTTGAAAAATTAGGCAGATGAAGAAAGGTCCTGGGATCATTTTCCCTGAATGGAAAGTTGTAGAGTTGTTAAGTGTCTTCAAGTCTGTGAAGAGCTATTATGCCAAGTATGGTCAGCAGCTGTGTATTGGTCTCTACCGTATGTGTAACTACAGTACTGTGGATTTAAGTTCAGTTTAGGGAAATAATTCCCGGCAGTAACCAGTTATTGTTGGTAAGCTTCTTTGTGGAAGTTAAGGACCTCTTTTTCAAGGTCTTTGTAAGATGCACTTGGTGTTGGATGATGTAAGAGAGCAAGGCACACTAGAGGACTCTCAAGGTCCCTTCTAGCCCTGAGGTCCTATTATTATTGCATATTTATAGAGCACCCAAATTGGCTGTGTTCTTTTCAGAGACCAGAATTACATTCAGTTCCTGTCCAGTGCTATCACAGTCAAAATTAGACAGATCAGCAATGCCTTAGTTGCCAAGTCAAGTCAGAGTTGAGTGGGCTTCTGTCTAACTACCTGAAAATTTGTATTCATTCTTGAACATTAGAGAGTGACCTCTGAGCACGGTAAAAGATCTTAGGTTCGTGTTATATCTCTCCAGGGGGATTTTTATTGGTTTACTCTAAGAATTTTTGTAAAATAATAAATAAATAAATCATATATTATTATGTGTTAAGCAATCTAATTTAGAATCACTGTCCTCACATCTTTTATTATAAAATAAAATGGAGAAAAAGAATTGCACTTTATTGCCAAACTATTTAAATGTTACATAATATTCTTTCTTTCTTTGGTTGGTTTTTGATTTTTTGTTTGTTTTGAAGTGCCAGGGATCAAACCAGGGCTAGGCAGCACTCTATTACTGACCTATGTCCCCAGCCCTATTTTTTATTTTGTACTGATAACTTTCGATTTCTCTGACCATGGATAAATTTGAATCTATACTAAGGGGTGAACTAAAAACTAAAACTTTTAACTGTTTAAATAAAGTCCCATATTTTTACTGAAAAAAAAGGAATACACCATAATATTTGGTGAAAATGAATTGTTTAAATTGTCTGAATTTGAAAGAAAATTGTATTTTTGCTTAACATTAGCTATCTAATCAAGGATTCATTTGAAATTCACGTAATCTCAGACATTAACTACTTGTTGAAGGTTAGCTTACCAGAACTTCTGTTCCTTTATTCCACTAATATTTAAATATTTAATTATTTTAAATGTAATATTTGGAAATACTTTTAAACTTCCAGACAGTTTTGAAGAATAGTACATAGAACATAATATATTTTTACCTATTATTAACATTTTGCTCTACTTGCTTTATCATCTGTGCATGCTTTCTTTCTCTCTTTTTTTTTTTTTGTACACAATACCTTTATTTTGTTTATTTATTTTTACGTGGTGCTGAGGATCGAACCCAGGGCCTCACACATGCTAGGTGAGTGCTCTACCGCTGAGCCACAACCCCAGTCCTCTCTGTAAGTCTTTCTATATATTTTTTCTGAGCCAAATAAGTATAAATTGCATAATCATGCATCTTTGCAAGTAGTTTTATAACTCCCTTCAAAATAAAAATATTATCTCATTACTATATTACTTAAAATGTAGAGGTAGCTTGAAGCATTACATTTGACCTTGCTTTTGTCCTCATCTATTTTAACCATCATTAGGGAGAGATATGTGTACATAGAGTATTTTTGTTGACTGTTCTTTAATGAAGCTTTAAGTTTTGACATAAGTACCTGTTGCTACAATACATAATGGCTTTGCCATAGGACATATTACAGAATTTTGCAAAGTGCTAAATTCTTGTTAATAATTTTGATAGAAGAAAACTCATTTTCAGATTCTAAATATTTTCATTTAAACAATTGAACTTACTCAATTTCTATCCAGTAAAACGACATGGGTTCAATTGAAGTTTTGGCTTGTAAGTTTATTTATTTTCTATTTCAGCTTAATTTGGAATCACAGAACTGAATTAATTTATTTGTTCATTTCCCTTGTAGTAGTTTATGATTGCATAAATGTCAGCCAAGACTGAATTTCACTGTAGAATTAGCTATCTCAGCTCCAGAATGAAGATGTGACTCAACAAAAATAATAAAGGGAAATATATTAAATAATTTTAGATGTGTAAATCAATTTTAGATATGAAAATCAATATTCAATTGTAAAGATTTTTATTGCCATATTTTTCTTCATTTATTAACATTGGTGATATCTAAGATTAATAGCAACTTTGAATAGATCTACTCTGAATAGTTCTTCAAATAGTCTGAGGTGTAGTGTTGCTCTGGTGAGGTCAGTTCACTAAAGTTTTTGTTTGTGTTTTTCGGGTATTGAAGACAGAGTCAGTAAGGTCCAAGGAGAATGATGTCACTACTCATTGTGGGCAGACATACTCCCTGCCTTGCTGGAAGGCTTACATGGGCCAGAGAGCAAACAAAAGTACAACACATGCTAACTTTTTCCACATAGCCACTGAATTCTGACCTGGAACTTTATTAGATAGCCTCGTTGTCCATGTAACTTTTAACTTCTATTTGTCATTGTTTCTTCTTTGTATTTATTAGTTTTTAGCTCACTGTGTGCTTGTTCAATGTTATGTGACTGCCAGGAAAACTAGACAATATTAGTCCAAGAGGATTTTTCTTTCTGAAGCACCCACATGTAGGATATGCAATCTATAGTAATTCTTATTCATTTGAAATACACCAATTTGCTCCTGTCAGTAGAGGATAGGTTTGTTGTTTTAAATTGCTGGGTTTTGTTTTTGTTGGCATGTTCCCCGATACAAATTGAATGGCTGACAAAAATCTATTCGTATGACAGTTCAATCTAGATAAGTGCCCTCTGTTGCCTAACAGTACAATTTGGGGTCTCAGAGATAAAAGCAAACTGAATGCCAGGCTTGTAGCACAGCTTCTTCGTGCAGATAACAGAGGTAATCCATATTCCTCAGGTCCACAGATCAGAAAAGAAGAAATATGCATGCACATCATCTCGTTTGAAATGGTGGTCTTTTAGCTTCTGCATAATAAAAAATAGAGATATCTAACTTATGAGAACAATAAAATAGCTGATATGAAATATGCCTATATTTTAAATTAAAGAGAAATGTGGTATTGACATATAAAGTTGGAGAGGGTTCTGTTGCTTAGCATTTTCCCATAGTATATTGGCTTTTGTTGAATGCATGTACTTTCTATTTTAACATTCCCATTCTAAAATAAGTTATATCTTTAGGCGATGATTCTTTCATAGGTTTGATATTTTGCTGGAGATAGAGCTGAAGGAGTTGAGTCTTTATACCTATTGATTTATCTCTGCTTTAAAACATGTTGGTCTTTTTGCAGAAGTGCTTCCCAAGTATAATTCACATATAAAAAGAAGGACAAATATGTGGTAACCACAGTTATGAGAAAAGAATTGGACTAATGCATAAGATAACAAACATCTTAGAAATATGGCCAAGGGCCCACATGTAGATATTCTGAAAAATAATGGTAAAGTCTGCTGATTGATTGAAGAACTTTACCCAAGGAGAGAGTTGGATACTTTTTAGGTTTTTGTCTAAGGAGAACATGTGCATGGTAATACCATCCCTCAAATTAGAGAAAGACAGAGGAGGAATATTAAATAGAAGCAAGATAATACCCCTGTTGTCTATGTTAAGTCTGAGATACCTTTAGGCTAAGATGCCCATAGGAATTGGATTTGTGGGTAGAATATTCCAGCTTCTAAGCACTAGTTAGAATGATGGGAATAGATGATATCTTTCAGATGAGCAAGAAGAGGACCAAGAAAGGATACCTAGGGAATATAAGCATTCCTGGGAAGACTAAGAGAATAGTTACACTGAAGAGCCTGAGGCAAGACCAGAGGTAGGGGGAATTCCATAGGAGGGTGGCACTGAAAGTGAGTGGTAATGTCAGATGATATGGAGAGATAAGTTGAAGAAAAGGACTAAATGTGATCATTAGAGCCAAAGTTGACACAATTTAAGCAACAAAATTAATGAAATAATATTAGATTATAAATCCAAAGTATAAAAACATCCATAAATCCATATTGATATGAATAAATAATTGAATAATGATCAGTAGACAACTTCCCATGCATAAGAGTATCAAATGGTTTGTGTAGATACTCTGCCCTCAAGGAGATGGATCATAACTCCTACTCCTTAAATGTGAACCACACAAAGTACAGTACAGAAGAGGAAAAGAGCTTTACAGTGGAGAGATCTGACAAACACCACCTCAGCCAGGTGACCAAAGTCAACATAAGCAGTGGTGATAATATGTAACCTTAATATCATGTGATAAAAATGGCTCTTCACCTCTGTGGTCTTCCTTTGAAAAACACTGAACTCCAGTCTGGTTATGAGAAAAACATCAGACAAATCCCAATTGAGGGGCAGTCTACAAAATACCTAATCATTGCTCCTCAAAATTGTCACGGTCATCAAAAGCAAGAAAGTCTGAGAAAACCATCACAATCCTAGAGCAGCATAAGGAGACATGACTAGTAAATATATTGCAAAATCTTGGATGGGATCCTAGAACAGAAGAAGAACCTTAGTTAAAAACTAAGGAAATCTAAGAAAATGATGGACTTAATAATAATAATAATGTACAATAATTAATGATTAATTCACTAATTGTGATAAACGGGGTGTGGGTTATATGAGAACTCTTTACTATCATTGCAACTTTTGTATAAATCTGTAACTATCATAAAAAGTTAATTTTAAAAAATGTGGTCAGTGATTTTGACAACTAGGAAATCATTGATGATCCTGGGGAGACCTAAAGAGCAATAGGAGAGTAGGCAGTTTGTAATAAGTTGACAAGTGACTGGAACATGATAGGTGGAGTTAGTGATGTAAAATACTCTTTTAAGAAGCTTGGCTAATCTGGGCAGGGTGGTGCACACTGGTAATCTCAGCAACTCAGAGGATCTCGAGTTTAAGGCCAGCTTGGGCAACTTAGGGAGATCCTGTCTCAAAACAAACAAACAAAAAAAGGGTTGGGGATGTAGCTCAGTGGCAAAGCACCTCTGGGTTCAAGCCCCAGTGCCAAAACAAAGAAACAAAAACCTAATTAATTTATTAAAAAAAAAAAAAAAACAGCTGCTAAGAAATAAAGGATGAAGAGGTTGATACACTTAGAAATGTTTATAAAGTTGAATGAAAGAACAAATAGGGACTGAAATGTTAAAGGTGCAGAACAAAGAACATTTAATTGATAAAGTAAAGCCTCTGGCTAGGCAGGATTTTTTTTTTTTTCCATTTCAAAATGGAGAATCTTTTAGGATGAACATGTTTATGTATTTATGAATCTGGTATTAATATTTATACTTACTTTATTATATTTTTATTTTGGGTCACTCTGTTATAAAAGTCACCTTCAAAATGTTTTCACTGAAAATTTGGGCTAAAATGGTTTGTTCCTATTGCCTAAGCATTACAGCTTTACTGGCTGTATCCATAAAGCATTAGAAGACATCTTACATCTCTGAATTATGAACACTAAAACCTCACTGTAGCATAGTATACTACTTAATTTTTTTTTTAATCTGTCACAACATGGGTCCAAAAGTAAGTCTCAGGGGTAAATAAAGCTGTAAAAATTGTTTGCCTATGAAATGGCTGGTTCCAGTATAGAATTTTAAGTTAACCATACAGAGAGTCAGCAGATCCAGTGGGTAAGCAGGAAATTCTTAACCCTTCTTAATAATCTGTGTGGCTTTTCTCTAAGCCATGTAGGTAGATTATTGTTGCTTTATAGTGCAGCCTTTGAAGATTAATCTTGAAAACCATCTAACATCCATAGGTGTGGTTATGACTCACCCTCTGAAATCAGACGTTTTATTCTATCAAATAAAACATTTTACCTAAGCATTTGCCATCCTTGAATTCTAAAATTTATTGTATTCAGTATTCCAATGTCGAAAAATAATGTATAAGTAAAGGTTTATTATTCCTGCTGCTGTTGTTATTATTATTGAGGGAGGATGATCAGAAACAAAACAAGCTAATTAACTTTGTAGCTGATACATTCACAGAACTGGGTGAATGGCATAGTCAACCTTGGCTTTGCAAAATGAAGGTAGGACCACTCCAGCCTGTCTTGGTGGCATAGTCAAGTGAAGAACACAGAATTGTGAAGGGGTTTGTGTCCTTGTTCTTCCCTCACCCTATGGCCTCAGGTAGTAGATCACTCATCTGGTTTAGAACCCTTCATCTATGAATCTGTAGCATGATCTAGGTGATGACTCGTGTGATACCTCAGTGTCAGTTACAGAATCCTCAGGATCTGTTCTCGAAATTATGGCTATGCACAGATTTTTCAATGAATTATCACTTTTCCTTCCCAGTACTAGGCAGTTATATAGGGAAAGTAGAATTATGTGAATTAATTACATTAATTGATATATTCCAGTTCAGTAATTTTAAAATACAAGTCAAGCATCTGGTACATAGCATTCATTCATTTATCAGAGTATTATTTTTACAGTGGAAGTATGTAGGACATTTATATATCATTAACAAACAAAATAGTAAACATTTTGATTATTTCAAGTAGAGTCTGTAGAGTTATTTTATTTTACATTCAGCAAGACTTTAAAGAATTAGATTTCTTCCATAGCATACTTTCACTATTCCAGATGCTAACAACAACATCTGGGCATTCTATCATGAGCTGATTTTCTGAATGAAGTAACTTAATTGCTGATTGACAAACTAACATGATTTAAGACACAGACACACTGTTCAATAGCAGTGTCAAAAGTCATAAACTACAAGCACATGCAGACAAATGGGGCCATGATACTAGCTAACTTATGATGCATTTTGAAACACTAATGCTAAACTTAAACTTCAGGCTAAAATTTAGAAATTCAGGGAGAGGAAATGAAGAAGTGCAGTTACCCGATTTTCTGGCTCTCTGTTTTATAAATCATTAAATGATATAGCAGCAATGTGGTCAGAGTTCCTAGTCTAAATAAAAATCTGTTCTAGCACTGTGCAACATAAATGGAGTTCTTTTTCCATATGGATTGCACATGGGTCTGTGAGAGTCCCTATGCGTGTCCACACATATAACCTCATCATATGTATATAAATATTCACATATGATGTGTAATTAAATTTTTAAAGTAATTAAGAGGCAGTATGGTATGATTTATCTCATTATTTACAGCCAAAAAATAAATATCCATTTCAAAAATGTCAAATGTGTTTGAAAATACAAACAAAAATAATAAATGACAGTGCTTATGATAAGGAAAAACTTTTTTTAAAAAAATGTCAAGTCTCTCTTTCTTGTACAACATACCACAATGGATTATTTCGTATTCTCATGTTAGCCTGTTTTTGCAACTCTGATGGTAGCTTGGCAGCAGGGCATGTTAGTATTTTCTCTCAGGTGGCTTGGGTATGGTCCATGGGCCACAGACTTATGATAGATAGAAAGTATATTTTCCTTTATTAATGTTACAGTATTGATGACATGTGGCATGTGCACTTCCCAGCGAATGGACTTGACCTTTAACTCTAAACAGTCTCTCTAGAGTAAGAGCAAGCCATGTTTAGTGGAATGATACTTAGAAGAAACATGTTGGAACTCACTTTCTCTGATAACATTAAAGAAATGCAGTGAAGTTTTTACTATTGGAAACCATCCAAAAATTGCAGCACCATAAAATAAGGAATTGGACAGACACAATTTTACAGAATTACTGGGTTAAATAATAAATAACATGGACTTTTTAAAGCTATTCTTGGTATATACTGGCAAATAATTTTTTAAGAAGGATGCACTTATACTCTTATCCATATATATATGTACTGGTTTATTACATTATTTTCAATATTATCAATTAATATTCAGATGAGCATGATTTGTAAGATTAACAGCCAAATTTATAGGATAGGTTTATATTTGTTCATAATATTTACATTCTCACAACAACTCTAGGAAATAAGTATTAGCCACTATTCTAGAGACAGGGAAACTGATATTAAAAAATCTCAATTTGACCAAGATCACATACTGAAATGTTATCTCTATTCTGTTCTTTCCATTCAGTGCCTTATGTTTTTTCTTTGTAACAACTTCTAGGCATCAAACATTTACCTAAAAGTTTACTTTGCCTTTACTTAAGTGATATAGTATTATAGTTTTAGACTTAAATTCCTTTTTGCTAGAACTTCATAGAGTACAGGGAGTGCTGTGATGAGCAAGAATTCATAAATTCCTTTTTATTTATTTTTCTCCAAAATGTAAGTTTCTTGTCTGAATTGGTAAGTCATTTTGAGGTTAAAAATGGAATACTTGGTGCCAATGATAGATACATTTTGAAAATGCCATCTGGGTCTTATAGTGCTATGATATTATTTAATTAGAACCAGATAAAATTAGGTAAGAAATGAATGCCAGAAATTATATGGCTAGCTAATAAATATAATTTCACCATATTCTGTAGTTATCCCAAAGTGTTAATTATAACAGGAGCAGTTAAATTCTTTGGCTATGAAAGCATAGCAGTTTTTAATAGATGTATCACCTGGTAACCTTGGGCATTATTAAATATATGGGGACTGAAAAACATGGTAGAAGGAATGGAAAAGTCTGGCCAGACTGTGTAATTTGTTTTAGAACTACGGAGAAATCTATTAACCATTTCTTCGATAGACCAATTTGATTGAGAAGTAGGACAAGCTGTTCTTTCATTACTTACCAAAACCAAACTGCACTTTGTATCAATTATTTGGCTGTCTGCAGCACATAGATTAGAATAAAGGGCATTCTTGGTGTTTGTGAATATTGCAGATCCCTGATTACTAATTAAAGTCCTGAATGAAGGAAACTAGGCTAAAATTGAATGGGAATGAGTAAGTCTTAATTCTGTGATGCAGATGTTAGAAACAGATTGTCTTGAGCAGCCCAGTCAGTGCAGTGACATTGTACATGGCCAGGGAGTATTCACTTCCCAGGTAAAACTCAAGTCAAATGCCTCCGAGATGCTTTCCTTTCCCATGCCTTGTGATGTGGCTGTATGGGTATTAATTTAGTGAAATATCCTGTCTGCCAGGTGTGGGAACTAGCTGATTTTATTGTAATACCAGATCATTACTTAATTCATATGCAACAGAGAACAGCACATGGAAAGCATTATAAATCTATTTACAATGTGGCTGGTCTGATGATAACATTGTATTAAATTCCCAGGTGAGGCAATTTAAGCAATTGCTTTGCCATGTGCACGCCATGGAAATTAAATTCTCATATACGCTTTAGTAATAAACCAACTTCATTGTTATGTTTTTGCTTGTGGTGGGCTTTAGAATCCTCATTCTGGTTATATATACCCTGTTTCACATACAGAATCATACAAGAGACAGGACCACAGGTCACAAGTTTTAATTAATTTAAGCTAAGTTAATTCATTTTGTCTCTAATTTAGCAGTGCCTGTCCATGAACACATTCAGCTCAATTGGGAAATGTTAAGGCTTGGGTCAAGTAGATAGATTATTTCAAGCCAAATTTCCAGTCAGACCTGAAAAGTGTATCTATTTGAACTTGACTTTAAGAAAATCAGCCAATCGGTATGCAAAAATCCTATTCATATATGAGGTGAAAAACTGACAATCTTTGAATCTGAAATTCTTGCTTTTATAACCACAGACTCGCTTTTGTCATGGGTTTAAAATAGTCATTGAAACTGTGCATCTAACTTCTTAGAGTTAAGTCACAATCAATGGTTAATTTTTCATAGTTTTGTCCAATATGATCTGTAGATTCTCTAACCAACTGTATCTAGTCCACCATGAAAGTCAGAAAGAATAAGCTTTACATAAGCATACAAGTAAAACCTAAATGTTCTAGTATTTAATACTCTTTGTGTGTGCACACCTGTGTGTGTGTGTGTGTGTGAGAGAGAGAGAGAGAGAGAGAGAGAGAGAGAGAGAGAGATTTGGCAGTTGAAGCTTTTTCACCCTTATGGTATAGACCAGAAACTGAAGTAGATTACAAACTGCATAGAGCTTCTGTCTTTTCCAGAGCCACATATAAAGCACCAGTAGACAGTGGGAACTGACAACTAAGACTAAAAATGTTGACAATTTCTTGATTTGCCTGGTTAGCTTATGTATAGAAGTCATTAACTATTTATAAAATGCATTATGAATTGGGTTCCTTCAAACTGTAGCTGAATGTGTGACATTTCCAGCTCAAATTCTCATGCTTGCATTTGGCTAAAGTACAGATTTTATACTGTTGATAATGAAGTAAAAATATTTTAGTTAGGTTTATCAAGATACAACAGAGATTTCAGTTTCATTAACTTTGAATCCTTTAAATTAAAATATTGTTTAGATACTCAGAAGTGTAGCATGAGGTTTTTTTTTTTAATTCCATAAAAGATAGCAGAACTTATTGATGTTTTGAAGGAAAATTATTCCTAAAATAAGCAGTCTGTCATTCAGAGGAATTTTGCCTTTTTTTTTTCAATTAGTTTAGTTATGGTCTTGCAGGCTAAATTATGTCTGATTACATACAATCAATCTGTTTACTGAAAATTTTAAACCATTAGAAAATATAAGAAAATAACCAATGTTGGGCATTAAAATATAATTATTAATAAAACAAAGTAATGATTTGTTTTATTTTTATAAGACAAAACTCAAGTGAAAAGAGTTCTATTTTAGCATTACTGTGCCATTTCCAAGGGGTAGAACTATTTTTGATATTTGAAATGAGTTGTCTTTTCTTTAAGAAAAGTCAATCCTGTCCGAGAATACTTTGTTAAACTCAGCATATCATTTGCTTAATTACATCTAGAAAAGCCATCCAAATGACCAGTTTTTACCATCCCAGTGGTAAAGAATGACATTGATAGGGACCACCCCTCAACTGCAGATAATCCTTAGGTTTCCTCTTGCTAAGCATGCATGCTCTTAATTGCTGGTTTTCAAAAGCAGTACATTCTGCAGTACAATCTAACCAAAACAAGATTAGATATTTAAGGGATACACACTTGTAATTTTCTTCCTCTTTTTTAGTATATTAAATCAAAATAAGATATAATGTAATTGAACAATCTATGCCAATTTGTTGGTATTTTGTTGAAAAAAGGAAAAAAACAAAAACAATCTCCATATGATATTCTTGCATACTGAGGAATGTTTTAGTCCCCCATAGTGATGAAATGAATAATTAAAAAGGCAGCTCTGATACCACAGCCTGTTTAAAGGTTCTCATTCCCTTTAATACCATAAAATACTTTTGCTTAGCTAGTTTGAAACTACTATACTGGAGATCTCCAAATGGGCAAAAGAAAGCTTTAGCTTGGTCTAAATGTTGTATTAAAGCCATGAAGTAGATTGTCCTTGTAACTTAGCATTTTAAAATGCAATTCTGCATAAAGTCAATAGAAATAACTAATTAATAGTAATTTCAGTAAATACAATAAGAGACACAACCTTAATATATGCTGCTTGTGGTGATAAAAATGTCAGGTTTGTTCATAGATGAATGAGTTGGGGCACTCCTAATTTTCAGGAGATCTGATATAGTTGTCTTTATTGATCTCAGGCTAATGGCAACTTCTCTAATTTGTCCTCCCCACAATATTGTGGTAGTTTTGTTTACCTCCTTACATATTTATTGTGAGTGCAAAGGTGTATGTTTGTGATAGTCTTGGAGCAGAGACTCAGGGCAGGAAGGGGATGCCACCATCTCCTTTATACTGAAACATTTTGCAATTCTTGTGCTGTTTTTTCCCCTGTGTCTTTCCATAGGGTAATAGAATAGGGAGCAATTTATTTTTTTTTAAACAGGCCTCCTAAATTCTAGTCTCAGTTTGATCATGACCATACTATTAGAACTCCATGAAAATTTTTTTTCCCCTAAAAAGGGGGGTTGTAGGTTTTTTATTTTATTTATACTCCACTGAGCCTTTTTTAATTGTGCTCTGCTAGAACTGTAAGCCCCCAGTCTTAAATAGTATGTAATGAACTAAATTCTCTCTTATGTGCCATTCTTGGAAAAATTGAGAAAAAGTCCTTTGGTTGTTCTTGTCTAAGGTCCTTTTAAATTCCAGTATGATATGATTTCATGTCTATGGTGTTATGATCTCTATGTGGCCAAGCAGTGTTACTTATTCACTAGTCTAAAAATGTAATGGAAATCTTATTGTTGACTTCTGCTCATGGATTATGGATAGTCCTTTTCAACTACAATGCTTTTTCAGACCACAATTGAACAGGTAAGAAATTTATGTCTCAAAGTGTAGATTCAAGTGAGAAAGAGATGACTCTGTTTTCTAACTGATCATTTTTGTTTAGTTCAGAAGCAGAAAAGCTTACAAAGTAACTTGTAAATCTGAATTTGGGTCTGAAATAGTGAAGATGCTGTAGGAACTGAGGACCATATATAGTTTCACAACTAATTTTCAGAGTCATTTACCTTTTCCAAATTGTATATACGTTTAGATAATTCATTAATTGCTTGCAGACATGCCGCTCCAACTTTACAAGTGCAGGTAGATTTCTTGTAAAACAAAGTTTCAGTGCGTGAAACATTGACTCAGCCCACTTGTCTTTATTACTGGGATTGTGAAAGGTTGACTCATAGCTTACTAGCCTTTATTTACTGGGATTGAAAATTTTAATTTGCTTTACCAGACAGACACAGGCTGTGTACACACACACATACTCCTTTTCATTAGGCCATAATTTATAGAGAAGTTGGAGATATTTAAATTATTATTTGGATAGGGGATAAGTTTTAAAATCCTTCTCTTTCTGGTTAGTAGCATCACAATAAAGAAAGAAATATAGATGTGTGAGGCCAGGGATTCCAGAGTAAAATTTGAGATATAATTATTATCATAGAATTAGAATTTTAAAAGCTCTAAATTATATAGTCTATTTCCTGCTACAATATACAGTTTTTTAAAATTACAATCTAAGGTTTATAAATATTCAGCTATTTAGCTCCATTTCTTTCAGTTTAGTAGTCTTATTTGAATGTTGATGTACAGAATGATATACAAGTTCTAACCCATTTATGAATATTAATAGAATATGTGCACAATGCAGTTTTCTTTCATTATTGACATTTTTAAAAACTTCTTATTTACATTAAATTACTCAAGTTCAGGAACTTTAGGCAACTTTGGTTTGCAGATTTTCGCCAATAGATAGGTTTCCATTAGGGGGCTCTCGAGGTTTGAGATGATCAGCCTTGATACCATAACGCTTCGAAGCCTTTACTTTCTAACGTTCCTCTCCTCTTTCCCTTTTTGTTTTGTTTTATAGAAAAGGTCACGGATCGCCTACAGTGACGAAGTACGGAATGAGCTCCTAGGGGATGATGGGAATTCCTCAGAGAACCAGGTAGAATGCTAATCAGGAAGGCCCGGTGGGTGGCTGGAGGGTGAAGGAGGTCACAGGCACACTGGGCTCTCAAGCTGCTCCTTAACAGTATTAGCAGCAACTCATGTGGAAGCGATACTGTTTAATGCAAAGCTGGAGTCTTAATCAACTTCAAAATGTTTCTTGGAGATCTTACATTTAACCCTTTACCTTGTGATCACTGTCTGCTATCTTTTAAAAAATCTTTTCTTCTCTTTTCTTTATTATTTAGTACTTAAGGAATAACTTGAAACACACTGTTTGCAGACAAAGCCAAGGTCTTCACCTCAAACACATGTAAAAGGAATAAAAAAGTACATAATACAGCTTTGATAATAATGCAGTATAATTAAATCAACACTTGCAGCAAAACAAATGAAAGTAAGCTTTCAAAATTCAACAGCGCAGCTCAGTCTCCTATTGTGTAGCTTCTTAAAAATACATTCACCAAAATGCAAATTTTAAGTACCAGTGCCAACTTGGATACCCAGATAATGGTAATATTATCTTGCTTCTGTCAAATAATAGTAATAATAATAATAATAGGATAAGTCTTTTTTTGCAGTTTAAGATCTGTGTAGACAAAAAGTAAGATAGTTTCTTCTTAAAAGAGCCTTACAACTTGGGCTGTCAGTTCTCATTGGATCACATTCTAGTGTCATTAGTCTAATTAATGTCCTACTTCTTTCTTTAAGTTAATACTACAGACTTCATAATTTTACATTGATAATATATGACTTTTTTAAAATGTTTCAAAACTTGAGTGTAGAGATGATTTAAAGAATGTAAAGATGATTTAGAGACGGAATGATGACAGGAAACTTCACAAGCAAGACTTGAATGTGTTTATTAATGTTATTTTGGAAAGTATGATAAAGATCTCTACTCTGCCTGAATAAAACTGAACATAAATCATTCACTGGAGAAACTGAAATTTTAATAAGATAGTTAAACAACATATCAATACACATTATAAAAAAGTGCATAACTGTATTTACCATTTCAAATAGATTATATTTGCTGATACAATATCACCATATATGCTGATACTATATTCCTAGCTACTGTAATGTTAATGTTGTAAACAGGGATGTTGCTTTGTGAGGAAAACCCCACTCCCACCTCTGTGCACGCACGTGCACACACACACACACACACACAAAACCAGAAAAACAGGAGAGGAATCACTGAGCTGATGATGTTTGTTTTGGTGAAGTTCTCAACTCCTCCACTATTTGGATGTATCAGCTTGAGTTCAGACATGTAAACACATTCAGATTTGACTTGGGATTTCAGCTTCCCTGATTGAAATGTGAGAATAGCTAAAGGAAAAAAATAGCACATCAAACATAAAAGGGTGATGTGATGAAGGGGTTTTACTCATAATAGATTAAATAATGTGAGGATGAGAGAAAAATATTTTCTTCTTTTTTTAAAAGTGAGATTTAGATTGCTCATACCTCTTGAATGAATGAGTAGTAACTTTCCTCCTACCTACTGCAAAAAAGCATTATCTTTTTTGCAAAAAAAAGTGAACGCATAGTTCCCATGTCAGTTCTTTAAAAAGCTATAGATCTTTCCCTCATTTGAAACTACTGCCTAAAGTAGAGGAAATAGAAAGGAAGGGGGTGTTCTTGTCTAGCTCAGACTCCTTCATTGTAATGAATGTTGTAGTTCTGTGACAGGAATCCCTTTTTTTAAAGCATGTTCACTTCTCCTAATGGACGTTTTATGTGCCTAAAATATTTGCCTTGCATACTTATAAGTATGATTTTTATGCCTAAAGAAAAATATTCCACAAAAATACATTTGAGTTAATGTTTTTCTGGATTTTGCAAATTAAATTTCTGTCACTTTAAAGTGATTATGCAGAGATTTCCCCTGGACTTGTGTAAGTCAAACTTACAAATTCTGAAAGTGCTTGGAGAACCTGGAGTTTAGTTGTAAGGAGCTGTCACTTTAATAGATAGAGTATGATAAGTTATAACCATGAGGATATATAACTGATAGATTATTATTTATGTGAACTTTCAAGTTTAAGATTTGAATGAGGCTTGAAAGTTCAAAGAGACTACGCTTTGGGGATATTTTGTGGCAACTGTAGGAAAATTTCCATATGATAAAGTCATTCAATTTTGTTTTGTGGCTCTTTGTTATAATATAGGAATTAAAATCTCTGAAAGTAAAGCGCATCATTTACTAGGTATGGTCACTTGAAAATAACTTTATTCTTTCCAAGGGCTTCGTCTTAAGCATTATCATTCTGTCTTTTTAAAATATCCTATTTGCCAGTTTTTATTTAGGCTGAATAATCACAATAGAGGCTTTTTTTCTGAAGAAAAAATATTTTAAATTGGTATCTCAGAAACTACGAAGATAGCTTTTTTTCTAGGAGTGATTACCAATAATTTATGTAAGAAAATAGTTTCTGTTTAGAAATAAGTTTACTTTTAATTGTTGACAAATTGATTTTCAGAACTTCTTGTTCATGTATTTATGATAAACTTTCAATATACAGTAAAATTTAGAGATAAACAAAATGGAACAAAAGTATCAAAAAAAGTATTTGTTTATTGAAATTAGGTTATATCTGTCATTTAAAAATATATACATCAGAAAATATAATAAGAAGCAATAGCAATGATTGCAAATAGGTGAAAGAAATACTGACTAGTTATTTTCAATGCATCATACACATACTGCCTACATAGTGAGTTCTTTGTAAAGATTTGGACAAACATGAATGCAGAAGCTATCATTTCTCATTCTGGCTATTTGTAATGCAGGGTTTTAGGCACCTAGACCCTGACTGTTTAAGCATATAATTATAACCTTCCAATTAACTATAAATTATGTTAATTTACTCTTAAGTATATAATAAACATTTCTGCCATTATTGGAAATGCCAACATTTCAGAAATTTTCAAATGTATCTTTAAAGTCCCTCATACAATGCACACTTTCACTTATTTACAGATTAATTGCTCATATCAGTTCATTTCTGATCTACACTTATTTCATTCAATCAAATATAGCTCTTTTGGTTTATAAGAAAGGAACAGAATTGAAGTGTTGTTGGGTTCTCAGCTTTCCAAGGGCTTCTGTCATAAGCATTATCATTGTGTCTTTTTAAAATATCCTATTTGCCATCTAATATAACAACAGTTGTTTTCCCTGAGAGTTGAGTTCTTGAATGTAGTGATGCTACATTTAGAGAGACACCTTAAATACTTCTTAACTTGATTTCCTTTCATAAGAACCTGTCCCAAAAAAAGGACAAAAAACAATTTATAGAATGAAACCATAAAGCCTTTCATAGTGGAGTGTGATAATGGGGCAAATAAAACGTCTAAGTTCTAGTTTTGAACTTAGTAGTCTCACAGTTACCGTATGCAAAATTATATTGATTGTTAATTTTGAGTAAATCCGAAGCAGAAGATTCAAAAATATATGAAGAGTAGGACAGCTCTAAACATGAGGAAATTTTTGTGGTAAAGCAATATTTAGCAGATAATGATTGCTTAATTTTTTAATACAAGGTTCTCTTAAGTTCCGATTTGGGCTTGCTGTGCATAAAGTGTGTCAAACTTCAGCTACATACCAGGGGGTGAAGTCGGTCAATTTAATTCCCAAGATCTAAAGAAGGTCGGTATCATTTCATATAGCCCTGGCAGAGCAGATCATTACCAGGCACAAATCTGTTCGTTACGTGCTGAGGGTTTATAGCAAAATAAATAGACTGTCATCATAAGTTCAGAAAATTGTGTGTTCGACCCACGATAATGTGTAAAGGGCGTTTAATAGAGTTCAGCATTTATTCGTTATCTGTATGCGGACAGAGACGGCAGTCGTGTTATCAGCTTTAAAAAAAAAATTCGGTAGTTCTGTAGGTCACGTGACGCACCTCACACACAGAGGCGCGCGCGCATGAACCCTCGCATGCTCTGCAGTGCAGGTTTGATTTTAGTCACAGCAGAAGGCTTAACCACAAGAGATTCCACTGGTTCAAACCAGCGTAAACCAGATTTTTTCAGCCCACAAAGGAACAGATTACCTCTTGTATCAAATTCTGCATTGGAGGGAAAAAAAAAAATCTTTTGTTTCAAAA
Source organism: Marmota marmota marmota (assembly GCF_001458135.2). NCBI lineage: Eukaryota > Metazoa > Chordata > Mammalia > Rodentia > Sciuridae > Marmota > Marmota marmota. Next base: position 16,254,475 of record NW_025999999.1, read on the forward strand.
AGATGTTGATTATCATAACTCAACATTGCGGTATTACACACTTTCATGTCACCTATGATGGAGCTAGTAGCTCGATAAAATACGAAATCAGTACTTACACTCTAGCCTGTGCGTTCCTTGTTAATTTTCAAAAATAGACCATCTTTTGTTTACTTGAATGCATAACTCTCGGCCTAACTGAAAAAAAAGATTTAAAAAAAAAACTTCCCATTACCTAGCTTAGCTACAAATCCGGTGTGGAGCCTGAATGCAGCCATGCAGCACAAACAAGATAGAACGTTTTTTGTTTGGAACCTATTGAAAAAACAAATGGGTAGCATTTTTAAACACTCATTGATTATGGCAGGGTGGCATGCCCCAAATGGTCTCTATTGCTGAGGAGTAGTTTTAAACTTTGGCCCTTTAAGTATCATAGTCAACTGAAGAATGGTGCCCCCAGAAAGAAAAGAGGGCTGTGCGATCAATTCCCAGATCGTCCCTTTCTGAGAATTAATGTTTGCCTTTTTCTCCCATGATGTTCAAGGAGCAAAGAAAAAGATTCCAATATGTGATAGGCCAGGTGTCTCAGTTTAAAATTTCCCTTCTTCTGTGGAAGAATTTTAACTTTCCATGTGAGATGATGAGATGCTTTACTGGTACACAGTGGATAGCTGCTGAGAGAACGAGTGTATTTAAAAATAATGACAACTTCTTGTCTATTTTGAAAGTATGATAGTAAATTTTCATTTTTATTGAATACACAGTAAGATATTACATAATAAATCGTTTACCCTCTTTATAAAGTGTTTCAACAATTTTGAAATTTCATTCTTTAGTACTTGAAATACTTTTTCTATAACAAATAAAATAACAGAATAAGCTGGAATGTATGTTGCCTGCCTGGATTTCTAGACAAAAACAGCATTAAGCATTGAGAATTCCAGGCTATAGTAAACATGATACTTTTGGACTAAGACACTTATGGTGAGCAATTCATAGCACGTTTCTCCCAAAGCAATAGTTTAATTTATTGGCCTGCATATGTCAAGTGTTATAACAGATGTTACAGATATTTAGATGTTTAAAAATTATCAGTTATAGACCTGAATTGCTGAGGATGCAAATTTCAGACCTAGAATGTGGTTTATAGTCTGTAACAACATAGGTATCAGTTTCTGTTCATTTCAGAAACTGTGGTTGTCATCTCAACTATACAGTGATATTGTGGTTTAGAGTAGCAACACACACACACACACACACAGAGAATGAGGCAGTCATGTAATTATATTTTTTTTCAAGCTTTTAAAAAGTTAAGTAAAATTTTATCTGTTATATTTAAAGTGATAGGAAAATGTTCTATATAGGAGAATTAAAATGTTGTCACAGGAGAATTTTCTAACAAGTGAAGGGTGGTTTTTTTTTTATTATACTTTAGTGAAACAGAGTACATTACAAATGAAGCCACATTTACAAATGAAGTAAGAGAGTTCATTACTTTAAGAAAGCCCAGTTTACAAGATGAAAAGAATTGGAAAAAAAAAGAAAGAAAGAATTAAAATGAAAACATGCCATTTGATTGCAGTAGTCTCTTAAGCAAAGTGAAATTCTAAAAATTGACTGATACATACAATAGTTCTAGGATAGTGGAATATTTTCTGATGTATGTCCTAAATAAGTATTATCTATACTGGCATACTTTATTCTGAATTAAAATAATTTTACCTCTAAATACAATCCTATTACTAGAGTGGGTTCACATATGATATTCACATCATAGTTTGTTGTTTTAGGTCCTTACTAGAACCAAAGCATGAACTATTAATCATTTTCATTTGTTGGTAAATCTGAAATCAGTTGTCAAGATTCCAAATAGAGAAACATCCTGAAAACTTGTATATACAAAACCTCTTCAGTGGTACATTCTTAGAAGAGAGGAACAGTAAACTTGTTTTCTTTCTTTATAATATAGACTTCTATGAAGTCGTTCCCCTTTATTTCATGATGGTGTCTTAGATGTGCTTTAAAAGAGAATTTCACACTATTCTCTTTGTTTAATGTGACAGTGTGAGAAAGTGATCTTTATTCGTTCAAAAAACTCTGCATGTAGTCTATGTTTAGGTTCTTTTAATGTGTTTGTCTGTGATTTTTAAATGCTAAACATGTAAACAGATAAATTGTCAATGTTAATTCTGTACCCTGTCACACAACTGATCTTTCTTTCCTGCCATTTCTTTCCTTTTTATCTTTTTTTTGTGCATTCATGTTGCAGTTGATAAAATTACGTGAAGAGGTAAGTACTTTCTAGCTTCCCTTTTTTTTTTCTTAAATTCTACTTTTCCTTATAAAATTGATTTTCTAAATCTGAAGTAGATCTTTGTATTCATTTTTTCTTGGGCAATCTATACATAGCAACACTATTGATTTTGTTGTCCAAAAATCTTCTCTTCTAACTATCTTCTAAAAATCTACTATATCCTAATCGTGCTTATTACAAAAATCATTGTTGACATTGGGGAAAAGTTAATATTTTAAAGGCCAAAAAAGGAAGAATAATAAAGGAATATATTTGCACCAAGTATAATTTTATTTTAGGCTCCAACTTCAAGTTTGCTTTATTTATTAACTTCTCAGAGAAGTTAATATGATTTATTTTTTTTCCTGATATTCTAATTTACTTTACTGAAACTTTGTTCTTACATAATCTCTTTCCCTCACCCAAAATTCTTAAGTTCAAAATAAGATACCATGAATCTATTATCCTTTTGGGGAAACACACATGTTATAAATGCCCTACTTGTCCGTATACATAGATACCTAAGACTAGTCAGAGCTCACGTCATTGTTAAACACTTTCCTTTTTATAGGAAATAGTACCTAAATGAGTTCTCATTTTTCTGTAAGTTGGTTTCATAATGCAGCCCCAAATTATTTTGTGGACTAGCAGATATTTGCAGCAATGTTAATAATTTTATCCTTATATCAATGAGGAATGCTGAATGATTCTGTTTATTTCTTGGTGTTTTTGTTTTTCAGTTATGCCAAACATATCAAATATGCTCTGGTATTCTTTTTCAAAGGTAGTTATATTTTTTTATTTAATTAGATTGAATTTTGTTATTTTTGTATCAAGACATAAAATAATGGACCATTTTGCCATTTAGAAATTGCCTAATTCCTTATAATAATCAGTGTACTTTGAATTATTTTCAAATTAAATTGACTGTATTGATTGAGGTTTTCCCAGAAATTCTTTATTTTTGTAGATCATCATTCTCTGGGTGATGCAAACATTAACTTGGAATTTTGTAGATACTGGTTTTCAACAGCTCTTCTGATTTAAATTGCCTTAATGTTGTCCTTTCTTAGTAAAAGTAATGATGATATATAAACTGAAGGGGGAAAATATGCCCCAAAATACACCCTCACACTCACCAACTTTCTTGCTTTTTTTTAAAATTTTTTCTACAAGAAAGGAGATTATCTAGCAAAGGAATATAATTAACTATTATGTAGAAGATTATTATTTTGCTGCAAGATAGCATATCTATTTGTATATATTTGCATATTCTCATGATTAAGTAAAGAATCTGAATTTTCAAATGATGACAGAACTACCAATAGACTTGAAAACCTCCATATGAAGAAACTACACAAAGCTCTTGCCCCCAAATTTAAGCAATGAATATGATTAATAAAATCTTGTGTCTTATTACAAGCAGCATTTTTGAGAGACGATTTATTTCTGTTAAGCTCGAATGCTGTGTATTTGGAGTTCTTAATTCCTAAAGCTAAAAACATCAAGTCTGCATTTCTCTTAAAATATATTATTGTTAGTGGCTTCTTTTGTTGTCCCTGCAGCAGCAGTTTCATCAGCCATGGTATGGAGTTCATGTTTGAAAAACTGTATTCTATAATAAAATTATAATCAGAAGAATTAGATTGTTCAAGTAATAGCATAATATACTCTGAAATATTATTCTACAAATTCTTTGATATGGATGTAGCACTGACATTTATAGACTTAGACTATGGTGATGACACTAAATTGGCATATGTTTTGCTCAGAAGTGATTGTCTCCCAGTCGGGATTCTAATAGTTCAGTGAATGTTATCCCAGATTTCTTACTTTCACCTATGCTAAGAAGACAGGCACCTATCTGCTACAAAATATGATGTTTTGTTGTGTTTGGAAGCAAAGTATGCCCTATCCCTTCCTTGTGATGCTCTTTTTGGGATTCTTTCTGGGAACGGGGCATGCTTGGAGGCAGGGCTGTAGCATAGAGGGAGCTGATCTGGCGTTGGCTGTGCCGAGCTATTTGAATCCTGCGTTCTCCAGCTCTCCACTTTGCGCAGCTCCTCACACAAGTTGAGCTCCGTCTGAAGCTCCTGCACAGCTTCACTTACCTGCTTTGAAAAGGGCTAAGAAGTGGGTGAGAGAATGAGTTTGGGATGGAGTGTGGGGGCAAGTTGAAAGCATCAGCTGCCACTGTAGTGTATTTCCTTTCATTTACAGCGACCAGGGCAATGTACAACTAAGGGAACAATGTAAATAGCACAGCTGTTATAAGAACTTGGTTTTAGTTTGACTTAAGTGAAGAGATTCCAAAACTCCAAGTGAGATCCTGCAGGAAAGCAGCTGGTAAACTGATAGTCCTCTGAGTACAGATTTACTCTGATAAAACTGAACCCTCCCCAAGAAGAGTTACTCCCATTATTTGGAAATATACATTTCTTAAAGTTCTTTGAGAAATTCTGCTCCCAGGATGGATATAGAATCCTAAACACATTCTACATTTAAATGCTTTATTTCCTACATTATATATTAGCATATAAGTAAGAATGTCTATTTCCAGTATTGACCTATAGTTTTTTAATCTATAGTAGCTGTGTGTTTTCTCTTAATTTAGGATTTCATCTAATTTGAAAATGAACAAAAAAAGTTCCTCTTTTCTTAGTCTGGATTAAAATTCAACCTTATATCTGCTTTCACAAATCTGATTAATACCTTTTTTAGAGAATCACCAGTTTGAAGTTAAATCTTTTGTTAAGGTAGAAAACAATATTCAGAGGAGAGAAGAGCAATCCTTACTCCCAG
>NW_025999999.1:16262048-16273926 GCF_001458135.2 Marmota marmota marmota
TTTAAACTTTTGGTTTCAATCAACAGTAATTATTAATTTCAGAAATCATAGTCCTAATTTGATTTCTAAGACTAGTTTATTTAAAATAGACAAGTTTTTTAATTATGCATGTTTCATGCAATGAGTATTTTTACATGGTAAATAAATATCCATGAACACCTTAGTGATTATGGGTTTCTTATTATTTGGCTACCCTTTTTTATTTTATTTTGTGAACGATAGACTGTATAATAAGCTATTTTGTATATTTTCAATAGCTCTTGCCAGCATATAAATCACAAAAATATGTGATCGTAAATATTTCTGTAAATTATTTAAAAATTCGGTGTTGCCAAAATGTTTATGTTGGAAGAACATGTATGATGAAAGTGATTTCAAATAATTTCTTTTATGAATGACCATTGTTTTTCTTGCCCTGGGTTCATGGGTCTCTTAGCCAGATTGGTTGGTTTATGTGATGAATCCTAGGGCACTGAACAGGAAGTACACAAATAGCACTGGCATCGTATTAATGGTGAGAAAACTGAAGAAACCCACACTTCCCCCAGATACTTAATAGTAGGGGCTGTCCTTACAGTCCTTATTGACAGCTCTGGAATAAAAGCCAGTCTTTGTGTGTTCTTTTGGTTTGGGGGCTCACCTTTAGTGATGACTCTTCTTGGGAAGGATGTAAATAATGGAAAGAGCCTGCACATGAGGTCAAAGGATAAGGCTTAGGTTCTAGCTCTCTTGCTTGTGTGACCCTGAGCAAATCACATAACCTTTCTGAGCCTCAGTTTCTCAATGAAATGTAAATATCATTGCTCATCTCATAATATTCTCTTTTTTAAAAATATTTTTATTAGTTGATGGACCTTTATTTTATTTATTTGTTTATTTATATGTGGTGCTGAGACTCGAACCCAGTGCCTCACACATGCTAGGCAAGTGCTCTGCCACTGAGCCACAACCCCAGCTCACTCATCTCATAATATTCCTAAGAAATAATGGTATTTGATAAAATGTTTTATATGTCATAAAATGCATATATAAATATGTTATTATTACTGTGCCATCTTTTGGTGGGTACAGTTATTATCCCATGTAAATAAATTTTGTGTTATGAGTAAAATTATATATATTAATGTATTGGGGAAAAAGTCTACTTCTTTGACTATCCTCTGTTGAACATTATAATCAGTAAGGGGATCTTCCTTGACGAAAACATACATTGATGAGCTGCTTTCCCCATGGAACTGGTTTGGGTTTGGGACTGGAAGTAGTCTTGTTGTGACACTGATCACAGGGCATGATTTGGTTGGTTGGATACATAGTTGAGTATCCTTTTTCTCTTTCACTATACTATTCATGCAGTTCCTTCCCAAAGCTGAAGGAAGTCATCATAGACTACAAATACCAAAAGACCACACATTTATCATAGATGTAAGATTGGATGGGATTTGATAATTATTCCTTGTAGAGTATGAATACAACGGTATGTAGAGTACAATGGTAGATTAACTTTAAGGTTTTATAAGATTAGAAGTTTATTTGTTATAGGGCTTGGGAATTTGGGGTAGAATATAAACCAAATCTGGGAATGAAGTAAGAAGCAGACCTTTTGGAGGTAAGGACAGATGCGGCACAGCCTCTGCCTGGATAGGAGTCACTGTGTTAATTCATTTCCTTGGATAGATTTGAAAGTGGAGTGAGAAGTGAGAAGACTTGGATAAAGTACTTTCCCTATTTTTTTTTAAATTAAAATAACGTGGAAGCCATGCGTTGTGTGGAGTACCACGTAGCATCCACACTACCTGCTGCCAGCCCTCTCCTTCGTCACACTTAGTCAAGCTACAGCTCTGTTTTGATTATATGTAAATTTATGATACTCATCACTTTCTTACAGTAAGAGTACAGAGCAGCATCTTTCAAAAGGAAAAGCTTGTCTGTGGCCGTACACACCCAATCTCATCAAAAGAAAAAGTTTTTTCCTTCTTTTTTAATTTATTTTCTTTCTTTTTTTTTTTTTTTCTTTTAATGTTTTGGGCTGGGGATCAAACCCAGGGCATCATTCATGTTAAATAAGCACTCTACCACTGAGCAACACCCCCAACCCTCAAAAGGAAAACTTTTAACACTTATTGATACCTTTCTTAAAGACAGTGAAATACAAGAAGAAAAAGACATGGAAGAGCTAATATGACTATGGATACAGCACAAAAGGCAAATAGTTTATAGGTATTGTAAGCTGTCTGAGAACTAGTTCTAGACTGTGGATCTTCATTAATCCACAGCAAATGAGAAAAGAACTAGAATGTAGTGACTTCCCCATACAGCATATTTTATTAGTTTAAGAATAACACTTTTTTTCTAGAATTATGTTTTTCCTATTGTAGATAATAAAAAATGACAGTTTTATGACATGATGGCAATAGTAGGTAGAAGTTTTTTACATACACACACACACACACACAATACCTGAAAAATAACTAAGTTTGCAACCCTATTTTGGGTTCTTCAGATACTTTTTGAAATTCTACTTGACCACAAAATCTAAGAATTATTGTACTGATTAGAGAGAGAAAATCCCTATCATCTGACCCTATCATTCCTCAGCTGCTTGACTTTGAGAAATCACTTAACCTCTGTGCATCACTTAACCTCTGTTCTTATATTTGCAAAATGGAAACTTGACACTAGATTCTGTGTACCACATAAGGTAGTTATAAAGTAAAATAAGGTCATATGTGTGTGTGTGTTCATGTATTTGTGCATGCCTTGCTCTTAAAAAGTACAGAGGGCTCTGAAAAAAATTTGATCATTTTAAAATTATCAGCCAAAGTGATTAACTTTTTCAAAATAATTGGCAGAGATTTTAACAAAAAAAAATCTATATAAGCTTTTCTATTTATTAACTTGATAACCATGGTGGGAAGGAAACGGAGGGGGCAAGGAGTTAGCAAGGATGGTGGAATGTGATGGACATAATTATCCAAAGTACATGTATGAAGACACAAATTGGTGTCAACATACTTTATATACAACCAGAAATATGAAAAATTGTACTGTATATGTGTAATAAGAATTGTAATGCATTCCGCTGTCATTTTTTTAAAAAAAATCAATTAAAAAACTTGATAACCATGACAAATTTTATTTTAAAAAAGTAATATACAGCTGGGGTTGTGGTTCAGTGGTAGAGTGCTTGCCTAGCATGTGTGAGGCACTGGGTTTGATTCTCAGCACCGCATATAAATAAATAAAATAAAGAAGTAATACAGAAAATAGGATAGGCTAGAAGATAACAGAATATGTTATTTTGATCACTGATATCTTCCTACCAAATGATAAAATTCATCTTCTAAAATTCTTGAGTCTTTTTGTTTGTTTTTTGTACTGAGGATTGAACCCAGTGGCATTTAACCACTGAGCCACATCTCCAGCCCTTTTTATTTTTTATTTTGAGATAGGGCCTTGATAAGTTGCTGAGGCTGGCTTTGAACTTGCCATCTTCCTACCTTAGCCTCCTGAGATTATGGGCATATGCCACCATGCCCAGCTCATTGTTGACATTTATTAAGAGTTTGACAAATAGTTATTGTCTCTTCAAGAACAGGTATTGAGCAGTGGAACACACATTCAGAATGAGTACATGATTATTTTTAAGTGCAGTTTATACCCAGTTATGCATCGAGTTTAATATCAATCAAATTTCCTTCATAAATCCCTTTCTATTTCAGAAAATTGATGCCATTACAAGTTAATTGAACAGTTTTATTTAATAAAGGAGGGACAGTTAGAAGAGTACATGATATGAAAGATCTGATGCTAAGGACATTCCAACATAAAATTGGCATTATGAAGACCTATCATGCTCATTAACAAAGCTGCCTTGGGAGCCACCATCATAGACCAAATACTCTGCTGATTATGTGAGCCATTGGCTTGATCCAGTGTGCCATTTCTTGTAAGTTCTTGTCCTATAATCTTTCAATATAAAACTGGCTCTTTTTTCAGTTAGTGGTAGTCAGGTCTGACTTTCAGGTCTTGAGATATCCATTTTATTTGAGATAGGGAGTTAGTACTTAAAACTGTGGGTCATATGCCCTTTGTTTTACAATTCTTTTTCTCCTGTGAAGTAAATACTGCATAATTATAATAGGCACAAAACTAATCATATGATTCATAAAAGAATAGGCTGAAAGAGAAATTATGTGAGGGCAAAAGTGCAGTTCTGTCTCCTTTCAATATGTAAACAGAGAGTTGAAGTGCCCCATGACTATCCTGTCCTGTACTCTAGTGGGTCCTGGTTCACCTGGCAGTGCATCTCTGGGCTCTGAGAGAGTCTATTTACATTTTAGTAGTCTCAGATCCCTGAGTTGTGATCTGTACCATTTACAGACCTTGCTCTTGCCATCTCTGAGCACCTATGCCTCATATGTTGGCATCTTTTTCTTGGGAGATATTGCAAGCCATCTAGTCTTAGCTTCCCATTTGGCCATTTGCTAACCTTCTGCCCGCCTTTTAGTTGTGAAGAGGAGGTGTTCCATCCTTCACCTAGAACCCTGTGTGGGATGACAACTGGCTATATGAGAAATAATACAGTGATAATTTAACACTTAATATGGGCCACACTGTTCCTGGTACTCCATACCCATTGTCTGTTTAATACTCCGCACATCCCTTTTACAGATGGAAAGGCAGAGTACAGAAAGGTCAAGCTATTTACCACACTTAGAAAACTTGGAGGTAGTACAAGGGGGCATAAAGGCAGAGTTGATGTGGGTATGGGACATCCTGACATCCTGAGGTGCTGGCCCTGGATGTTCTAGGAACCGTGGTGCCTGATGTTTAGCATGAAGTTGTGTTTTAGCCTTGGAAGTTTCTGAGCACTATCTCCTCCTCCCTCCCTCTGGTGATTACAAGGCTGCTGCTCCCATCCCCAGCTGCTGTGGAATAAGGCCATCTAATTCTTATCCAGTAGACCATACTAAACTATGAATGGGTTCCACATATCTAGATTTCTGAAGTGATCTCTTGTAGTCAAAATATATCATGTCCTTATATCTATTAATTTTCTTTTTCCATAATTTAGTTAAACTATTAAAAAAAACCATGTGCCATGTGTTAAGGATACACTAGTAAACAAGAACTGTAAGTTTTTTGTTCTCAGGCAATTTACATATTGCAGGAAGAGGATGGGCAAGATGAGGTAGACATTTTAAGACTTAATACAGACCATTATATGTAGTGGTTAAGTAAAGCAGAGTCTTAAAGGGTACTAATGGTATAGCTTCCTTAGGTCAGCTATTCAGGAAGGACCCCCCCAGAAAAGAGCCCTATGTATAAACTGAGTGGTGAATAATGTAAAGAGGCCATCAGGAAGAAAATCTGGGGCAGATGATTCCAGGATGAAGGCAGAGCAAGTACATGGACTCTGAAATGAGAAGGTTCTTGGGATGTTCCAGGCAACAGAAAGATGAGCAGAATGGCAGGAGTGTTAGGAGCGAGGAGGTGAGACACATGGTTAGGGTAGAATCAGTGTGCACGTTTGTGGAGCGATGAAGCATGGGAGGGAGTCTGGATTTTATTAAGAGTGTGATGTCATTGAAGGACTCTTGGCAGGCAGGTGGCCTCTTCTGAATGATGGAGAAAAGGGATTGTACGGGTTGAGGGATAGAGAAGTGGAAACAAAAAGACAGGTTAGGAGGTTTATTATAATAATCCAAGATTGGGTCCGGGTCCTTTTGCCAATTGAAATTCCTGATGCAGGTATTTGGTGGGGAAGATGCAAGAGAGATTATAAGCATTTTAAAAGGTCCTCAGGAACAAGGAGTTTAAAATTTATTATTGATTCTTTTAATAATTGGCAAGAGTTGCCAAAAAAAAAATTCTTCCTCAAGGATATCCCCAAACAAATGGAAACTTTTTAGTCTTTGTACTTGGAAGGATTTACACATAGACTGTGGCCAAACCATCAAGCTGGCAGTAATGAACATTTATGATTATAAATATGGGTTGGAAACCAAGTTTATGATAATACATTATTGATAATGATACCTTTTTTCTTAGAGTTTCTGAAAAGCATACTAAAATTATATATATGGGTTTTGCAAATTGCCTCACAAAAATATTTTGTTTTTGTCTAACCATCTTAACTGCAGGAAGCTTCTGAATATAAACATACATTGTCATTTTGGTTAACTTTATATCCATCTAAAGAAGAAATAGGTTAGTTTCTTGCTTCTCAGAGTGGGGTTCAAGACCAGCAACAGTGGTGTCCCCTGGGAATTTGTTAGAAGTGGACAATATAGGTCCCCCTTTAGATCTACTGAATCAGGTCTGCATTTCAACAGGATCAAGTGTGATTCATGTGCACATTGAAATGAGTGAGATGCTTACTTTGCAGTCTTAGCACTTAGTCTATGTTTATGTGAACTGGACAGACATCATTTCATCAAGTTGCGTATACATGTGAATATATTTATTTAAGTATATGCACAAAAATTTAGGCAGGTTGGCCAGGCACCTTGGTGCACGCCTGTGATCCTGGCAATTTGGGAGGCTGAGGCAGGAGGATCCCAAGTTCCAAGCAAAGCCCCGCAATTTGACTTAGTGAGACCCTGTCTCAAAATAAAAAATAAAAAGATATGGGGAGGTAGCTCAGTGGGAAAGCAACTCTGAGTTCAATCCCCATCATAAATAAATAAATAAACAAACAAACAAATAAATAATTCAGCTAGCTAGGTTCAGTTAATACCTATACTCCCTATGGAATAATAAATATGTATTTATGTAATATTGTATCTGTTAATCTAAATATTTGTGACATTGGATATGATGATGGTCTTATTTAGGGACTGTATTAATTGCTTTATTACTTATTTAGAAAAATATGAATAGTCATGACATGATACCTAGAATTGTTAGTAATCTACCTAGTAATGGTACTCATTTTACCACTTTATTTTTGTTAAAACAAATTTTATGCCTATGTTTAACACTATTTACTTTTTTTTAAGGCCATATTAATTACAATTTCCTAAATAACTTGTTTTTATTAGGGAAATGGAAAGATAAAATTTCTCAATTAGAATATTACCAATGTTGTATATTTTATAAGTTCCTTGCATAAAGGAAAACATTTTCTACGTGAACTTTGTTATAGAATTGATAAGAGGAGATTCTTTACATCTCTGACTCAGGGTTCCCTTGGGTGTCCTGTTTCTTTTCTGTGAAGATTATCTCTTTTTGAAAAGTAAAAGTAGAAATTTCACTTTAATTTTAAGACTTCAGTGCTTTGTTATAGTTATCTAATGTTAAGCATTAGACATTTTTCCATTTTAGGAATATACTTCTGCTTGCCTGTTTTACATGATATGTTCAGATTATTTTTGTTCTTATGGTTGCTTATCAAAATTTGAATTAATTTTACCTAATAATGTTAGCCAGAGAAACATGGAGTTTTTCTGGAAAACAAATAATTCTTAAATCATAGCATTTTGGTGAGAATTGAGTAATTCATTTACATCACTTTTTTTGTACCTATTTTTTTTAAGAGTTTTCACAGGAAAAGCAATCAGTAGTGGTATCTACTTATCATTTTTTTAAAACTTAAACTGTGCTTCATGTTCAGAAGTTTTTAAAGACTCTGTGTAAATACTTTTAAAATTTGGGGTGACTTCTGCTATAATTTGATCTTGAACATCCCCCATAGGCTCCTGTGTTAAAGGCCTAATCTCCAGCCTATGGCACTATTGAGAGGTGGTAGAACCTTCAGGACGCAGGGCCTAGTAAGAGAAGTCAGATCCCTGAAGGCAAACGCTTGAAGGGGATTTGGGGACCCTACCACGTCCAATCTCTCTCTCCACTTCCTGACTGCTGTGAGGTGGGCGGCTCTCTTTTCCAGGCAATCCCACCTTGATGTTCTAACAGGCCACAGGCCCAACAGCAACAGGGCCAAGCAACCACGGACTGAACACCACTGAGACCATGACAAAACCCCCTTTCTTCCTTATAAGTTGCTGATCTCAGGTATTTTGTCCAAATGACAGAAAGCTGACTAAAATAACTTCATTTATTTTTGTGTCAAAGTCTTGGCTGATGGAGTTTTCCTGAGCCATTCATAAGACTATGCAGAGATGATGGATATAAGAGCACAATACTGCAACCTTGTCACTGTCTTATCTTTTGCTTCTCAATACTTTTTTTCAACTCACTTAATTATTATTTCTTTAGTCAATTCACTATAGAATGGAAATATTCATTGAGACAAAATATTTACCACACTTAAAGTCAGTCATTTTCTTTACCATTCAGGAGTTCCCTCCATATATGCTGATACTGTCTTCTCCTGCCTCCTCCTCATTATAGCCTTTTTCTTCTCTTCTTTTTCCTCTTTTCCCCTCTCATTTTCCTCTTTAAGAAATATTTTGAATGTTTCCTATGTTAGGTACAATGTAATAGCTTAATTAAAAACAAATCATTCAAAATACAAATCTAGAATCAACAGAAAGGATTAATGGGTAAAACAGTGCACAACAATAGAAATTTATGCATAAAACTATTTTAGTAGTTGTAAGCTAGCTTGAAACTGAACCAGCATCTGCTGCAGGAAATACCAGAGTTTGAATTTCCCTCCTTTTATGCACTAATAAGTCATTTTTAAGACTCTTGAGAATATATCCAAGAAAGTATTCATTGTGTTTTTCTTGCCCTTAGAGTTGTTGTAAGTTGGCAAAGAATAAACTTCCCATTCTCTAATATTGGTGAGAGAAGTTTAATATGATATGAAAGAAGGTAAATATTACATTTCACTCATTTAACAAACTTCTGTTGAGCAATGCAGGGTGCAAATTTGGCAAGACAAGTCCAGTATCACAATCCTGGGTTATCCAAGTACAGAATGTTATGGCCATCAACACTGATCGATTATTAGCATAGGTAATTTTATTTACCTAATTCAGAAAGGCACTGCCATCTGCCATGTTCACATTATTGCAGAAATAATAACAACACTTTGTTATTCTTCAATGTAGGAGGAGAAAATAGGATTTATATGATTGAGTCACTATTAACCATCTATTTGATCTAACCATAGGTATTTTGGAGAAATTTCCTAAAATTTTTGACACAGAAAATTACCTCTACAAAAGTTTCTCTGTTCATTATTTTGGGTAGTAGGATGTTTTCAGAATTTTAAGGATGTCTCTGCTTGAATAGTATTTTTTAAATGTTAAGAATTATTATTTGACCATGTTCTGTAAATTTTTAAGTCTGCCCAGTTGTGTGAAAAAAAAAAGTCATTTTTAATGTGTAGTTGTCACTTATTTTATAATTACAAGCTATTAAAGTCTTATCTCTAAAAGTTCTGATTCTGTTCTGGAAAGAAAAGAGGAAGTAGTCATTTGGGGTGCTCTTAAAGAATATATTTAATCTGTACTTAAATTTACTTTGTGAGGTTCTCTGAGATATTGGTGAGCTCCATAATGGTAAGAAAAGGATGTCATTTAAACTTTATTTGGAAAACCTCTCCTTAGGTGGTCCAAGGGAATTCATGGGGTTCATTTTTAATCCATTAAAAGTATTATACTCATTTTTAAAGGTGTCTTACCCCATAATGCCTGTCACTTTTCCAGTTGGTTTGTAAGGTACACATGAAGCCATCCTTATTCCATTGCCTCTCTGTGAGCTGAGAAAAAGAGGGACGACCAAAGCAGATGGCTAAAATGCCAATTTACTTTCAAATATTGCAGTGAAGGACAGTTAAGCTTATGACCTTGTTGCACTGTACTTATATAACTTTCTTTGGGATTTTTTTTTAATCAGGTTTATTTTCCCTTTGAGTCTGACTTCTAGTGCCCAGAAGTTTTCTTTTCAGCAGTGTTTATGTATTTAACAGAATTTTCTGAGGTGGGTGCTTCAGAATTTTCACAGCATGGGTTCGCATTGGACTAAGACTTTGTGTACGACTTATATCAAGTGGGAAACTTGATGGGCATGAGCTTTAAAAATGGCTTTTTTGTGTGTGCTCTACATTTGAAGCTTTCGTCTGTATTTCCTGTTGGGCTACAGTGTTTTCCAACGTTGCCACAAGAGAACAAAGTTAACATTAAAAAATAATTTTTTATTGAAGAAGACGTCTTTCCAAGTAAAGTCATTATCAAAGAGGCTGTCGTGGTGGGCCATCATTCATGTACGGCACTGTGTTGCCCTTTTGCATCTTAAGATATAAACTCTAAGTCATAGTTAAATAAATATCTATTTATTTAAAGAGAGGAAGAAACCACCCTAAAGCCAGACAAGGAAAAAAGCTTTTTAAAACTGTCCCCTTTGGAGGAAAAAGAAAGCATGTTGTTGGGTAGTCCTGCCATGGCTCTCCATGCCGCTTTCACTGCCTAAGAAACTGGGCTGTGTTGAAAGGTCGATATTTGTTCACACAAGACACCTTTACAGTGGCGCTAATTTTCTTTATTTCCATTTTCAGTGCATGGCACTTAAATAGAGCACAGTGGAACCTTAACATTTATTCAACAAATAACTTTTAAGCCCTAAGAAATTCAAATTGCATTCATTAGACTTGGACTGGGCAGCAGTTCATTTTTGATATAGTACAAAAAATGCTGCCTTATTATTATTAGCAAAATTTGCATGAGGAAGTAAGATGGAGGAGAAATCAACCCACCTGTTAGGGAAAGTAGATTTTGCGTCATTAAGGAAGGAACAAATCCTGTCATTGTCCTAGGCAATTAGAATATAAGGTTCCTTTAAAAAGTTGGAATATCTTGGCAAAATACCTATGGGAGGCATAAGTAGCTATTGATCCCCTTTCAGACTGTCTTTATATCTTTACTATATCCTATCAATAGAGTAATGTATCTGAAATGGAAATTATTTGATCAGGTTGAATAAACTGATCCCCTGATACTTCCCCAAATGCTATCTATTTTCACAAACCAGAAAGGATGTTAAGTTTTAATTTGGTTTCATAAAGGAATCAGGATTTTTTTCTTGTTTTTCTCTTCCTCATTAACATATCTTTGAATGATCTATAATGTTCAGAGCTCTATGCAGATCTGCTGATGATAGGGATCTGTTATTAAAACAAACAAGCAAAAAATAAATTCTGTCATAAGAAGGCTGCACAAATTTAAAGGATGCACCAATTTTTCTGGCTGGTGCAGACTTTTACAAAGTCATCCAAATTTTTCATGTACGTAAGTTAAAGAGATTGACTGGAGTGACTTTGTTAATATGAAAAGAAGACCTTTTTTTTTTTTTTTTTAACACTATGACTCCAAAAGGTAAGCATGAAGATGGGCCAGATATCTTACTGCCTTACTGATATTGCCTGCCAGCTGTGAATTTTCTGACTACAATGAATCCCCTCATTTTTATTGCTGTGTGCAAGGTACAGTGTTTCATTTTTCTTCCTACTTGGGCTTCCTGTAGAATGCACACCCCATATAGTTCTTTAAATTCATACTGTTGTGAGAACAAGTAAGTCTTTCTGTTCTCTCCTTTGTTAACTGTAAACCTTGTGGAGCAACAGTTCTTTCGTGCCCTCGGTAAGTTGCTGGACTGTGCTCAAATTAAACACTGTAAGATTATCAGCAGGTTACAAAGGTGGAGTGTATCTTTCTCGTCCTCATTTTTGAATAGCATTGACTCGATCTGAAAAAAAAAATGCTAACAAATTAATTGTCTCACACCCACCCCTGGTAAGTTGGGAGTTCATGTCTTTCACATTAAAAAAATTGGGAGAACACGTGTACAATTTGTGAGCTCTTTGAGTATAAAAAGAAATTACACATATAAAATACATAGGAATTATTTTTTAATCCATGAGTCAAGTCAGATCACCTGTTTTTTTTTTTTTTTTTTTTTTTTTTTTTTTTTT
>NW_025999999.1:16273945-16278257 GCF_001458135.2 Marmota marmota marmota
TTTTTTTTTTTTTTTTTTTTTTTTTTTTTTTACCTGCAGTCAAGCAAAATGGAATGTGCCTGGAACTTTGCATTTAAACAGGTCCAGGTTTTACTCTTGCCATTTAATAACTGTGAGACTTCTGACAAGATCAATAACCTTTCTGATTCATACCTTCCTAATATATAAAAGCCTCACAGGTCTCCTGTGTGGAAGTTATGATGAGAGATAGATGAGGTGAATATATAAATCTCCCACACAGTGTTAAGTCTATCATCAGTGCTCAGGAAACATGAATTTCCACTTGTACTAGTTTGCATAGTAGGACTAGCTGCTATAACACACTCCAGTTATTCCAGGGGCTTGACATAGTGATATTTATTTATCAGTCTGGGAGCAGTCTATGCAAGGATTCCAAGTAAGCAGCCAGCCTTCCATGTAGTGACTCAGAAACCCAGGTTTCTCCCACCTTTGTGGCTCTGCTCTCCACTGGCTTTGCAGTCTCTACATTGGTCAGCAGGCAGGCAAAAAGAGAATGAAGACACACCCACTTTTAAAGGTTGACTTGATTCTGCCTACAGTCCACTGGTAATGGCTATGTAGTCTAATGGTGCCCCCTAGATGCAAGGGGGTGAGAATATATAGTGTCAACTGGGCAACCACTTTCTAATCTCAGTATTGTACTAAATAAGAGGAAGAACACATAGAGGTGAGGAGTTGATCCACCTAAGCTGTTTATTTCTTGCTTACTTCATTGCCTCATAAGCAATCAGTTTAAACCTCACCTATTAATAATATAATAGGAAGAAATAGATGGGTGGCAGGGCAAGGTTGTAATTTTCCAGAATTTGTGACAAATGAGACTTTATTTCTCTGGTGTCTATGTTCTATTAATAGACACAGTAAGAAGTCTAATATTATTTGCTTTCTTTTCTACCAGGCATTTATCTTTATTCCCTTCTCATATTTATTTATATTCCTTAGATCTGTAACAAAAGATAATTCTTCTGCATGTGTTTGTCGAAGTGTTGACAATCTTTAGACCTTCACAAATTTATACATGCCATTTCTAAAGCATGTGCTGAAAGTACATTGCAATCTATCACAACCAACAGGAACTTAAGGAGACATGGTGACTAAATAGAATGTGTTATCGAGAATGGGATCCTGAAACAGAAAAAGGACATTAGACAACAACTAAGGAAATATGAGGAAGATATTGATTTTAGTTAATAATGTATTAATATTGGCTCATTAATTGTGGCAAATGTACCATGATAATTTAAGGTGTTAATAAAAAGGGTAACTGGGTGTTGAGTAAATGGTAACCCCCTGTACTATGAGAATAATTTTTCTATAAATCCCAAATTGTTCTAAAATGAAAAGTTGATTTAAAAAAAAATACATTACAGGGGCTAGTGATGTAGCTGAGAGAACACTTGTCTAGCAAGTATGAGGCTCTGGGTCTAATCCCTAGCACCAAAGGAAGGGAGGGAGGGAGGGAGAGAAAAAAAAATACATTGCAGTCACAGCCTTCTTCATATTTTGAGTGCACATACCATTATACTGTCCTTGTTGCAGACCTGGCCTCTGCTTTTTAACTTTTTACTATCCCTGTAGATAACTTGTCCTTTTCAGTAACTAATAGGATCTATGTCTGTGTGAAAGCATCTTGCCAGAAGTGTAGCACTAGAAGATGTTCTAGATTTATTTGCTTCTTTTCTTCCTTTTCCTTCTAGCCTCCCTCTCTTTTCCTATGTTCTTCCATTAATTTAAAAAAAAAAACAATATGAACTTTTATTTGGCTGTTGGAAGGAACAGGCTAATAAATTCCTCAATTTCATGACTCCAGGAAGTATTGGATGTATATAGGGACACAAGTCCCAACATTCATGTGGTTCATCCCCATGTTCAAGGTGTGCAGAAATAAATCGAATATTTTACTTAACAGAAGAATGACAATTAATGTTTTTCCTTTTTTAAATCTAGAAAAGCATAATAAACCTATGATAATAATAGAAATTATTATATAAGAATAATGGGGTTATAGATAATTTTCTTCTTCTGGATTTTCTAAAATGTTACTGTTTAATTTTACAGTTAAAAAAAAGAACTTTAGGTTTAATAGTGCCAAAAATTATTTCAGATCATAGTTTCTCAAATACACCTACACAGACATGCATGCATGCATGAGATTTCATATGTCAATATCAATTATTTTTGTTTCTCTTTAACTTCCTACATTGTAATAGTAGGATTTATATCTAAAGGTCAATGTCTCAAAAATTCTATAGCAACAGATTTTTAAAGCACTCTGTCTTTAACTTGTTGACCTATATCTTTGGAGTGTTCTGTCTTCATAATGATGATTTTCTGATTTATCCAAACACATTTGTACCCATTTCAGCAATATTTATATGTGAAAGGAAGTGATGTTCCAATACAGATTTGTTGACACCTGAGATCTTATATTGACCTTAGTTGGTATTAACTTTTTAGATCAATAAAGAGCTTTATTGACCTCAAAGAAAAGTCAATATGTGCTTGTTAATTTGCAGCTTGAAAATGTTAGACAGTTTGTTCTTCATTATTACCCTACTTATTTCAGCCTTAACAACAACAACATCAACAACAACAAAAAGTGTTTCCTGTTCCTGCTAGAGAACATCATGTCTGGATCAACATTTAAATTTTGATATTTAAGGACATAATCATTGTTTAAGGCAGTTATTCATGAAGGATTTATTTTATAAAGATTCTTAGAAAAGTACATCTGTCTGAAAAGCTATTCAGGAATGTGAAGTATACTTAATTGTATTTTATTTGATGTAGCAATTAACATTCGAAAAACAATTTTAAATAATAACTCAAGGCAGGAATAATTTTACATTGCATATAAGAAATTAAAAGAAAGTTAAATTGGAAAGTTGTGGTCTGAAAGGGGTTCATAAGGTTTTGCTTTTCTTGTGTGTAAATGAAAAAGATCCAAGTAGAGGAATGTGTAGCACACACTATTCACATGGATGAACATTGAAAGCTTTTTAGGTGAGGACTTCTTGTGTGGTTCCAAATCTTAGAAGCCTGTGCTTCTCAAGTTTTATTAAGTGTTTAAGTTTTAAAGTATTGGTAGAGAAGTGGCTTTTCACATCATCATTGTTTTGTACATTAACGTGGAAATGTCAAGTTTTGCATAACTTGAAATGTCTCAGAATTGCCGGTTGCTAAAATTCAAATGTCAGAACAATACTTCTGCACATATATGACTCTGATATTTCAACTCCAAAAACCTCATAAATGATTCAGTATCAGTTTGGCCTTGTTATGATGTAACTTTGAAAAAGAGTCAGAGTTATTTAAATCTGATTGAGAGAGTAGTGGTCTCATTCAGTCCAGGCATAAAGCATTAAATGTCTCAATCCATTAATGGTTGTTCATTTTTATGAAATTATATAACCATTTTAATAAAGAATTTGAGTTTTCATGGGAATTCTTTTTAGTATTTTTGCACCATTGCAAAAATGACACTATTTCATTTTTCATCAGTGTTTTGACTTCTGTTTTACTTTAATTTGTGATACAAGTTAATTGTCATGGAGACCTCAGTCTTTAAAAAAGGCCACCTTTTTCCAAGAGATGAATGCTTTCTAGGACATAAATGACCAACAGAAACAAATACCTTTAGAAATAGACCTTCTACTATTCATTTACTCTTCCAAAGTTTGCATGACATTGGTTATATTTAAAATTTAAAGTTTGAAATCTGAATGAGGCTTAGGGATGGCAAACCTGACTTTGTCATTTTACACAGAAAAATGAATCTCAATGTTTAGTCCCTAATTATCGTTACTGGTTTAAAATTTTTATTTTAAAATCTCATATATTATTGACGATACTAGTAGTTTGAATAAAATACCTTCACTGGAACCATATTTTGTATTAATTTCTTTCTTATCTTGCAAAACAAAAGCTTTCCCCAAGAGACCCTTATCACTTGAAGAGTCTTATTTTTATACATGTTCTTAATAGCCTATTTTACTTTCTCTTCTGGGATATAAAGTTTTGACAATTAAAATATGTCAGCATTTCAGTATGATAAAATTGACATGTTTGGGGGTCTTGCTATTCCAGAAAAAAAAAAAAAAAAAAAACACTGACACTCAGGCAGCTTTCTGTTTTTGATGTTTGGTAATAGCCTTTCTTCAAAATTTTGTCTCCTTATCTGTCCAATTTATTAAATGGAACTAATCATATTTAGCTCCACCCACTTCAGCAGGAAGATTTTGAGAATTGTGGCAGATACAGGAGGTCGGAGATGCTATGAGGAGGGTAAGGA
>NW_025999999.1:16279831-16327043 GCF_001458135.2 Marmota marmota marmota
AAAAAAAAAAAAAAAAAAAAAAAAAAAAACACGATTAGGGTCATAGCTTGGAGTGTGTACCTTGGCATGTTTCATTTTTTTCTCTGCTAGGAGATTAGTGGAAAATAAGCTCTGTAAATTAAATTTTATTGCAAAATTATCTTCCGATGTTCAGCAGTAAAGATAATATTGAGTGATAAGGCTGGAGTGGATTTTATATAAAGCAATTACAGCATGAAGACTACAATGGGAATGAAAAATATTGCTGAAGGTTTCCTATAATCTGTGGAAAACTTCATTTTGGAATGTGTTTAAAATAGCCTCATTTTATGCAAGTGATTATAGTACATAAAGTATATTGCAGTTTGAAAGCAGCTTTACTGAATAGTTTTAAGGACCATTTATATATGGTGGGAGGTACAAATGGTATATATACTTATAGGTATTCATTCATACTTGGACAATTGTTATCATTTCAAAAACTTTCTCTACTACTGGAGTTCTTTCTATAAAGCTTGCTTTATCCAGTCAGTCTATCTCTCTTTAGATAACTGCATATGAAAGGGAAGATCAAAATGTCCACTGTATATTTCACTCTCATTCTGGCACATGCGTAGGGAGGGTTCCATCTATTGCAGGGTTCCATCATGTGGTTGAAGAAGCATTTGGTACTTTAATAATTTTATTCAGATCTCAGCTGTTGAGTTTAGTCTTTACATAGCAATTACAGATAAGAACAAAGACATTGTTCTTGAATTAGATGGAAGGTCCTTGGTTTGAAAGGGCCTCCTACCAATCAAGTTGAAAAAGAAAATGTGCATGTATTTGTCTAAACCCCCACCCTCATTGCTAACTTCACTCCTGTGTGTTTCCTGGCCTTGTGTTCTTTATTCCCATCAATCAGTCAGTCAGTCAATCAATCAGGGTATATTCAGTGCATGTCTAGTACAAGTAAGTGCCAGAGTAGTGAAGACAGTGGAGCCACATTATATAGCTATGTCAGTCTTGGAGTTAAAATCTGATAGTATCATACAGCAAAAATTAATAAAAGGATCTATTTTATCCTAATATGAGAAGATCCTGTCATTCTTCATTTTTTTAAAAAAGCCACCCTCTTTAATAAATAATCACTTAAAAGGAAAATAATATTTCAGAAGTTACTTTTTACTTCATTCAGAGAAGTTAGAAAAGATAGCTTATTGATTCAGTGTGCATGAATACTTACCATAGACTTATTGTGTAACCATTACTTTAGGCAATTCATCCAGCTAAATCGCCTCTAAGGCCATCATGAATGAAGACTATGGAGGTTTATCAGGATGAAAATAGCCCATTAAGAATTGATCTGAACCAGTTTAGAGAAGCAAAGCCCGCGACCTAGCCCGTGAGGCTTTGGCTAGTAAAAGTTCACTTGGTGCTGGGCATAGACCAGCACCACAGGCCCCAACTTTATTAGTGTAGAGATAAGCTGATTAGGTCTTGTCAATCAAAGGTGCCCATATCTCAATTGAGAGACACACACACTCTCAATTTTTCTTTAAGCATTGAAGCAGGCAACAAAGACAGAGATGTGTGGTATGCATCCCTACGGTTGTCACCATGCAGGGTGCAAGGGTCCTGTGATGATGTGATGACTGTATTAAAGAGTACATCAATTTGTTTTAAAGTGTTTTGATTTTTTATGGTGGCATTAAGAGAGAGAACATTGTGGTTGCAGCTTTACTAGAAAGCAAAGAGTTCTAGAAGAAGAAAAAATAGTGTTTCTTTGAAGCCTACCAGGGCTTTGAATCTTGCTGTGCCAATGGGTGCTTAAGTGCTCCCGTAACTGGCAACCTCAGATCCACCATCAGCTTAGGAACTACCGTCCTCCAAATTATTCCTTTTAAAAAATAGGGAAAAATGTGTAAATTGATTTAAGCTATATTAATGATTACTGACCATAATTTTTTATTTTGTTAAGTGATTCAAGATTTTCTATGGACATATATATTTGTTTTACAGATATACACTGATTGAATAATAAATGAGCGATACTTCTAAATGTTCCCCAGGTACAGATTGGTAACATTACTTCACAACATTGTTTTATGCACAATAATGAATGCCTTGCCTTGTATATCTGGAAGATAAACCTGACTAATAAATGTGGACTGTCAAAATATAATTCTGTAGGGCTTCAGCTTGAGACCTCATCATCTCATCAGTATTGAGAAAAAGGTAGAGCGTTGGTGTAAGGGAAAACCTGGCCTTTTGTTCTTGACTTCTGAAGTTTGCTCACTGCAGGCCTCCTTCCCACTTCAAATGCAACCACAGAAAGGGGCCTTCCTCTTCTTCCCTCACCCTATGTGCACCCCCAGTGTTGCAGTCCTGCTCAGCCCCGTTTCCCACTGGATGATCTCTTCATCAGCTATTCTTCCCTGCTCTCTTCATCCATTTTCCACTGACCAATCAGGTAGCCCTCTTAGAAGACTGGTGCTCACTCCAGTACAAGTTAATTCTGTCCACACAGATGCACACAGCCTTTCTAGGTGCTGCTTGTGACAGGAAAGAAAGGTATAAGTGCTCCCCAGATTTGGAGTATGCCTTCAGGATATGTCCTATGAAAAAAACAAAACTTTATGGAGAGGTAGACAGTAATATTTTCTTTTTTCCCATTCCACGGGGAATATTTATTTATTTATTTATGGCTAATAATGTTTTCTGAACTAGAAAAGATGTTCCATTTTATACTGTGCTGATCAGCCAAGGTGGACACACACATGTGTGTGACTGTGTCCTGCTTTTAGGACACATGATATGGTACCATCCAGTTTGTCCCTTGTAATTCTCATGGACAAAACAGGGATAACTGCAGCAATGACTCTGGTCCATTGGGTGTTTGACCTTGAAAGGCCTTCTGAGTTGTTGGAAAGTTTAGGGTCAGAGATGCTTCGTAATAGGTGTACTTTAATATAGAGAGATTTTCTACTAGGGTTCTTTGCTTGGAGGTATTTTATAACTGGACTTGTTATCTAAATAGCAAGAAAATCTTTAATATTCTAATCATTTTTCTTTAATTAGTAAAAGGATACAACTTTCCAGAAATATCTGTTTTAAAAGATATGTGGATACATACACAATGTGTTTTTGTTTGGTTGGTTGGTTGTTTTGGATTTTTTTGTTGGTTTGTTTGTTTGTTTGTTTTAAGTAAGGAACTGGCCCAGATCCTTCTCAGTGTTCAGGTTTCTAGCTTAATGTTATCTTTCAGAGGTGACCATTCTTATCTAAAGCTGGCTTCTCTTCCCATCTTATCAAGGCCCCTCCCTCATTGATAATCCATGACTCATTTTTTTGCCTATCTTCTCCAAAAGAATGTAAGCTACCTGAGGGACATTTTGTTACATGATTGAAAGAAATAGGCAGCTATTTCTGTAGATAAAAAGTGCTTATTTCAAAAACTTTCCCACTAACCTTTAACATTACAATAATTATAGTTGTTTCCCAGACCACCTTTAAGAAGATATATTGTGGCTTTGTGACATTTTAGAATTTTGATTTATCTTTCCTTATTGTGTTGAAATTCTTAATGCATTCAAGAAATTCTCTTAAAAATATTGTTGTTTTAAAGTCAGTTACATCTTACTCTGCAGAGTTATAATTATGAAAAGAATACTTAAGCTAGTCCACCAGGCAGCTGGTGCATACTCACTAATAAGCATTTGGAGGTAAGGATTCTAAGTCAATAATGAATCTGGATTCCCTGTTTAATTTACTACATACTTCAGTTGTTGAGCTTTTGTTTCTTCTTCACTGTTTAGTAATTATAGTTTCAGAAGTTTATCTTCGTAATTGTTTTTAGGCTATAAAATTAATAGTGAAAATGAAGTTGCTGTATGATAATGTTATCTTGCTGAAATCCTGAAACAAAGGCCATGGGGAGAAGTGGTTGGACGAAAGACCTTTGCTAATGGTGGCTTTGTCAGTGTGTGAACCTCTGTTTTCCACTTTATCATCTCATGAGTGAAGCATATTACCATTTATACTCAGTTGCTTGCAAGGATAATAACCGATACTTAAATTAATCAACATTAAGTTATAGTATCATCAGTTCATCACATTGATTTTTGGAATTTTGGTTACCTTGTTTTAAATTTAGAAGTTCAACTCAAATGGAAATAAGTTATTTTAACATGATTCACTGATGATGGGTATCTAAAAAATTCCATTAGAAGTAATATAGATGAATTGTATGCCAAGATAGATGTTCTTAGAACCAGCATTTGAAAAACCATTCTGGAAAAAAGTCTTTAAAGAGAGAATTTAAGGAGACCCTAGAAACATATACAGAAGACTTACAAACTAAAGACTCCTCTTTCTTATTTTCCCCTCAGAATGGTTTTCCATCAATAGCGAAATATTTTTTCTGAGTTGGTTTTATCATCAACATGTACCCTCCAAAAATTTAGAAATCTACCATTGAACTCTCTCTGTAATGTAGTAGAATTTTCCAACACCACTAAATATTCTCATCTCCAGACACAACTTACTATACTGAGGTTTGAAGTATCATTATTAAACTACCAAAATTCAGAAGCAGTGCTGCCTTATTATGTTAAAACAATCCATATTTTTTCATGTTTTTCCTTGAAGCATTCAAATCAGGGGGTCACAATTCTGGGTTTTGGGTTGTTTTTTTTTTAATGTTTACCTTCCAGTTCTGCTTGGCAAATGCTTATTTCTTAAGATATGAAATGTGAGTATATTTAAGGTAATTGAATCCATATTACTTCAGTTTGATTTTCTTTTAGTGTCATACTTTCCCATCTATAACTTCCAGAAATGAAAGGGTTTAGAAAGCAATATTATCTTTTATAGAAAATGTGTGTGTGTGACTTTGTGTGTGTCTGTCTGCATGTGGGATTGCGTTTTGTGTGTGCATGCATTAATACATACATATATATATACATACATACATATATATATATATATATATATATATAAAAGCATATAAATAAATTTTCTTTTATAACAATATCTAAGTGTCTCTTAATTCAAATAATTTTATCATAGCAATCACATGTTGTGGGAGTTCTTTTATACCATTAATAATAACTAAACCACAATCATCTTTCTAAAGGAGAGGAAGAGAGAAGGAGGGAAAAGGTGGAATTTGAAAAGGGGGAAAATCTGTTCCTATTCCTTCCCTGAGGCTGAACTGTTTATCACTCTATCCTCATTCAATAAAAGTGAATTTTATAATAAAATTTTCCCTAATCGGGCACTGTCAGTGGAAGCGTCTTATCGCTGAGAGGAAAATGACACCGATCCTATCGGAAAACAGAAACGATGTCACTGTGTTCCCAATCACAGCTCTTCAGCCCCCATATCTACCTTCTCCACAAACACCAAGCCGTGCTTTTTTCATAAGAACATCAAAACCCAGCAAAGTCATTAAAATTGCACCCGCGTAGAGTTGCAGGGACCAGCCGCCCCAGCACAAAATGGGATGTGGGAAAACAGACCCTCTAAATGTGCTAATTCCATTGTCACGTGCTTACGGCTTAATTTTAATCAGTTAAAAAAGCCACACATTGCAATAAATTGGCATTATCTTCTGTGACACCAGAAGACACAGTTGGTTCAAGGATTTAGAGGGTCACTGGCAACAGTATATAGTATTACAGACAAAGTATTTTTACGCTTGAACTACGGTAGCTAAGGTACAATCCCCAGTTAAGACTGCAAACAAAGACTGTAACCCACATGGTACTGAGTTCATCTTGCAGACCACCTTCTTCCTTGATAGACTGTGTATGCAAAACAAAGCATTTTGAGAATTTTAAAGAGTAATTCATTCATCGTATGAAAAAATTTTTAAGTAGCCTTTCAGGGCTGTAGCCTTATTGCATACTTGGCAGTAGACCAAATGGTCTTTCCATAGGTCCTCTCAGTAGACTTGCTTTCCAGACCTGGTGTTTCATTGACTGTGTTTACATTGACCATTCGACTTGTGGGCCTAAACAAAGATACATTAACACGCTCCAGGAAATGCAAACAGAAAATAGTGTCATTGACAATTGTTGAAGGCCAACAATGAAAGACTGTCTCTAATGGTCTTAATTTATTAACATCAAATTAGCAGCAATATATTTTTACACAATTAAGTTGAGAAATTACTGGAGTAGAAATCACTGGCAAATTTAATTTTAATTTGTTCCATGGGGTTATTCTTAGGATATATGTTTCTCTGTTTCAAAGCTGAATGATCCCTTGGCATAGATTCTACATGAGAATATCGATGAGTAGGTTTTGTATAATAAGATTTATTTTTCATGGCTAGGTGTAAGGTAGCACTTCATTGCTCACAATATTTGATTTTTGTCAGTTGACACAACATTTAGAATGTGATTTTAAAGCAAGAGGCATCAACGTTCATTGTAAACGTGGAGAACTGTAAAACTTCTATGGTTCATGAAGTAACAGTGAGTGGAAAAATCCCAATTTCATTCTGAAAATAGTCTGTGAGTTTCTTTCAATCAACAAACCTGAACTTCAGAGAGAAGAAAAAAATTGCAACTACAACTTTTATGGAATGAAAAGAGCTTTTTGAATCAAGTCATTTGGAAATGACAGAGAAAAATAAACATTTGAGTGACTTTTGTTTTAATTTGGGTCCACATTGTATTGATTTCTTTATACCACAAGCAACAGAAAGATGAAGTAATAGTGAACCAAACAGAAATAATTTTTCAGCACGTTGTGCTTGTGTTCACTGAGAGATTATTTTTCTGTGGTCAGTGTCAGGTTGATCAGACCTCTACTGTGTGACTGAAGTACATTTTTTTAAAAATCTCATATTGAGAAGTTGAAACGGTAAATTGTAGCGTCACTAAGGCCGTTTTTCTGATTGCACCCGATTTGCAACAGAGGCCATCCGAGTTACTGCACTTCTTCTGTGTTGAAACAGCTAGAGTAAATTTACAGGGTCACCCTTTTTTTAATAATGGAGAAGAGGAATGAGTGTGAATTTTGAACACAGTTCTCCTCTCTGTTAGAATTAGTAGCCAGCTCTGCATGAAGGGAGGAAAGTTGGGGTGTGCAGAAAGGTCTTCCCTGTATGATGGCTGGCTTTTTAAAGGGACGATTACAAAAAATAACAGCAAAGTGAATTGTATACAATGGAATGGTGGTTTTTGTTGCACATCTAAAACACATTTTTTTCACTTATTTTTATTCACATTTTATAAGAGTCCATGAATTTTTCTCAATTTTTTTTGAGAAAATGGGCCAGTATAAAATTTTAAATATATATATGCTTATATATTTATATAACCTCATTGTATGTTAATGTTCAAAAAATTGTGGGAGATGATCTTCTATGCTGCCTTGAAGTGAAACAGCTCCCCCTCTATACTGCCTGAAGAGGTGTGTATAGATGGAAGAAGTTTATGGAGGCTCATGTATTTATCAATTCAGACATGAGGAAGCAGAGCAGGTTTTATTCAGCTTTCCTGTCACCTGTACAGTGGGCCCCTACTTAATCAGCCTAACGCAGTTGTTAAATTATAATGATTTTTCCAACTTAGAATTTGTAGTATGGCCTATACTTGGTATTTTTCCAGAAAGATTATTTTATAGAAATTATATATCCAATGTCATGTATTAACTTGACAGAAGACAACTATTGAAAATATTAATTCAGCCACAAAACACTGTGCTTCTTCAGGGTTTTTGGCAGTGGAGGAAACAGAAAGATTTAAAATTTACTCCAAGGCCACTTAAAACCAATCGAAAACTATAATGCCTCATGTTTGGTGAAAAAGACTTTTTAAATTTATGTTTTATTTGTATTTAATTTTATTTTAAATGGTTGTACAGACAGCAGGAAAGTCACGATGCAGTAGAAACTAAATTGTTTCATGATTATTTTTCACAATTGTATTTTTAAGCCCTTATTCACAGGACTAGAAGTTTTTCCACATCACTTGACATTGTATTATACTTTTCTACACATAGGCTGCGCCATTGAGCCACTAGTCGAGGAAATGTTTCTTGTGCTGCCTATAATAAGTGCCTGGAAATGGAAATGTAGAGGAAATAGAAATGAAGAGGACTATCAGTTTTTAAAGTGTTTACTACTACACTTATTTTAGCAAAAAAGAGCACATTTTTGATATACTAAACTTTTTTGTACTTTGTAAGATATTCTATAATTTTAAATTTAATGCTTTCAAAACGACACACTTAAGTTTTTACTATTTAATATTCCCTACAGATAGCAATAAATGTGTAAGAAAAACATACATTTAGAAAACATAATTTATAACTTTAGAGTGCAAAGTTATTTTAGTATTTTTGATTATTTAAAATTTAATGTCATTTAAAAGATAAATAGTAAAATAACTTAAAGTGTCAGATACAGTTGACATAATGTGTACTTACAAATTTTACATGAAAATCTCCCATTTAACATTATCTGCATAAGAAATTTGTAAAGTTGAAATGAGTATTGTTTCTTATCTCATGGAAGATTTGAAACTTCAATAAATCTAGGTAAGAACTAGTTTGTTACTATTGTTACACACTGTATTTTCATCTTGTAATTCTGGAAGTAAAATTAGACTAGTTAACATATAAAAATCTACAATAATGTTTTTATTGCATTTTCACACTTTGACTCAAGCAGATACTAAAATAATAGATTTAAAATAACATTTCAATTACATTTCTCCTTTTTTCTTTTAAATATTTATTTTTTAGTTATAGGTATACATAATTATCTTTATTTTATTTTTATGTGGTGCTGAGGATCAAAGCCAGTGCCTCACGCATGCTAGGCAAGCACTCTACCTCTGAGCCACAACCCCAGCTCAATTACATTTCATTTCAAATATTTCTTAGCTTTTGTGTATAGGAAAACAAGTTTTAAGAATAATCAAATACTTTTGTTAAATATATGAGAAAATTTGACTTTCTACGTAGATTTAAATGCCATTCTTTGATCTTTGTGATTTAAAAATTGGCAGATTCTAAAAACAGATCATTCTGAGAGCATTTCTTTTCATAAATCCACTTTGTGTAAATCATTGTTTTCTTATTGATTTAGAGTAACTTATTGAGAAATATGAGCATTTCTCTATTAATGAAGAAATCTGTGAGTGAGATTTACAATTAACCAGTGGCAGAAGTTCCTGAGGCACTGGTGTTGTTGGCAAGTGTGCCTTCACTTGGATTCTAGCACGCAGGTCCTCACTGGCTTCTGCTCATAAACACCACCTCGTGAACACGCCATTGCTATATATGTGAATCTTCAGGGAGCGGTTTATACAAAGGACATCAACCAGTTGTGTGTTGGGGAGGTCTTCCCCAACTGTTATCCTGGGGCCACCTTGTCCTTACTGCTGACAGTCCTTACTTACAATCTAAGTTTGTCATTTAAAAACCTATTTGGAACTAATAAAATTCTGTTCTCTGTAGTGTAGCTTTTTTTTTTTTTTTGGCAAAACACCCTTTTATAGCTTATAATATTTATATCAGATGCTATAATATAATTTACTTTATAAAGTGTGGTTTGTTAGGGGTGTAGTTTTTACCTTTTTATAAATTCACATAAGTATAAGGCAGTTTTATTTTTCATTACAAAGACTACTGTGATGTGAAGATTTATTATTGCTTACAGTTGTATCACCTTAATTTTATGAAGAAGAATAAGTCAGAATTAACAAGGTGATTTGAAATTTATAGCATTAGGCTAATATGTATTTGTTCTTAGTATATTTTATGTAGTCTTTTTTCTGATAGCTCATAATGATATCAAAGCATTAGCAGTGTGATTGCTTTAGATTGGGAATCTGCCAACTGGGATAATTGACATCGTTAGTTTCTTATTTGTAGAGTACCTGTGTGGTATGATTTGGGGTTCTCAGCAAGTGCTATATTGGTGACCTGTCCAAATCTACGAGTCACCATTGATTTATAGCACAGTTATTCTCGAGGGTATGGTAGTCCACATCTCTCTTAAATTACCTGGAACTCTGTAGAAAGGACCATTTTAATTGAAGAGGAGTACAAAGAATTAGTATTTAGGACACACGTCTACAGAGGCAGAACAGGGCAATTATCTTTTTGATCATTTCACTTAAAATAAGGATATGTAACATACTCAAAATCCATTTTGAAGCCCAAGGTGATATATCATTGCTCTTTCAGAGCAGCTGAAATTAGGTATAAGAGAAATATGCTATACATCTTAAGATACAATGGACAGAGGAGGAAGAAGGTATGTGGTTTCAAATATAAGCACCAAATTACAAGTTCTGGGAGGACTTGCACCAAGATGTGATGGAACTGCTTTTTATATCAGCTGCCTTGTGTAGCTATGCTCCCAGAGAAGTGTTTAGCAAATAAATCTCCTTTGAAAGGTTGGAAAGTTCTAAATAAGATCCCCAATTTTATCTTATATAATTTTATCCCAAAAGCTAAAAATTACCAGGTACCATTTTATGTTCTTGCTTTGAAATTCATTTAATGGTCATATTTTACCTACTTGGAGATTTTCAAGGCTTCATGCTTTTCCTCCTGCTTTCTACAACTTTCCTTCCACCACCTTTTTATCTTTGTGCTTCTCTGTCATGGAGTAGACCCACTCAAGAGATAAATCTCAAATAAGTTAATTATATGCTTTCTAGAAACCCAAATAGATTTGTTGAAAAGGGGACAGCCATCTGTTACCTCTTGTGATCCAGGCATTCACTTCATTTGATCTTCACAATTATCTTAGTGGGTAGGTGCTATTGTTCCCATTTAAAAAATAAGAATACCAAGGTGCCGAGAGGTTAAATTACCAGTTTCAACGAAGGGCCATATGTAGTCAAATCCTTTACTTTTTTGCATTATTACATGCTAAAGATGTGTTCAGTTATCTCAAATGGCTTCTTGTATAGAAAATAGAACTGAAAGTTAAATTGGAACATCACTCGAAAAGATGGAGATGGGATGGAGTTTTGATCCCTCTGTGGAGCCAACTCCCAAAGCATTGTTATCTAGTGCTGCAGGTAGATAGATGTGCATTAGTGGGAATGACATGGACAAGCACAGCATGTGTCCAGGGTAAACTTGGAAAAATGTCATGACATAATGTTGCTAAGCACATAATTCTGAAAGTGGACAAAACCTTCCATCCGTACCACCTGAGTACTTACTAAAAATGAGTCTTCTTGTGTCCCAACACTAATGGACCAGGTTAGGCTCTCTGGAAGTGTGGCTCAGGCATTGTCTTTCCAAAGCAGTAACTCAGGTGCTTTTGAAGCACCTGAACTTCTGAGGGTTATTGCTCTCATGTATGAAGCTAATAGAACCCAAGAGAACCCATACTTTGAAATTCTACTTGCCTATCTGTAAAGTCTTTTTTCCTCTAGAAAAAAAAAAAAGTCTCTTATTTGTAATGTCCATTTAGTACCAAGTCCCTGAATTTTTTAGTGCTCAGACACAAATATATAATTAAGGGGATTTCTCCTGTAGAGTTATACTACATAGTATTTCACATGGTCATGTGGCTTTTTAAAAATTTTTATTCATCCTCTTTCAACTATAAAGTCATATGTTGCCCTGAACAGCATCATATTAAAATATGAATTTATCTCTTGTAAGAAATGAAGTCAAAGCATACACCTGGGAATCCAACATACTCTGGCTGTGTAACAGGAAAAAAAAAATTGAGTTTGGAAACTGATAGCTGCCTGAAGGTTGCATATTTAAGGTCAGTTTCCCTGTTCCCTTCCTTTTTTTCCCCTGTGAAAAAGCAAAGCAAGGTTTTCTTTAGAAAAGAAAATGAAAGAAAGGAAATAAACTTAATATTGCCATTCCAATAGTAAAGGAGTGATGAAGCTTGAGCCTGGAATTTGTAATACTTTAGATATTAGAATATTCTAATTTCCAGTTGGATAAATTAGTATAAAACATATTATAAGTTCAGTGAGGTTTGGGGGTGAGGCTCAGTGGAAAGAGCACCTGCCTCACATGTACAGGGCCCTGGGTTGGATCCCCACATCACAAAAGAAAAGAAAGAGAAAAAACAGTTCAGTAAATGATCTATATTTTGAGACAGGAGGGGGGAAAAAGCTTCTTTAATGAAAGAAAACAAGAGTATTTAAATAAAATGTTTAAACTTTAAAGTAAAATATTATTCATACAACAGTACATTTCTCTGAAGAGGCTAAAATACCAGATGGATTTTTGTTTTTCATGTTTTGTTTTATTTTTCTGGGGGGTCAAACAGTGCTAGAAATCAAACCTAGGACCTAGTAGTGCATGTTAAACAAGGGCTCTACCACTGAGCTGTGTCTAAAACCTACCAGATACATTTTCATGTTGGTTTTCTCACCACCGTCTAGAGTCCATAAAGGAAGTCAATATATAAGTTCTCATGGAAGTTGTCATCTGTCTCAGATATTTCCAACTTCCTTTTTTCTTAGTTCACTGGTGAAAGAACTGAGGTAAGAGAGTAGAGAGTAATAACAGCTAATAATAACAGTAGTGGAAAACATTTATTGGACAGTTCCTTAATAACACAGATGCAGGCACCACGTTTAAAGAGCTTACATGAATTGCTTCATTTAGCTCTGAGACCCTGAGCACTCTTACTCTCATTTTACAGCAAGGGTGCAAGTATTCAGCTCATATTTATGAGCATCTTCAAGGTGATGAGTACTGGACTGGGCTATTCCTATCTTATTTTCCAAATATTCTATTTGTGGCTTGGGATATTTTTTATTTCACATGTGAGGAAATTGAAATTGAGAAACTAAGTTGCTGATTCAGAAACACAGAATGGATACATATGAGAAATTCCAAGCCTATGGGTTCCCCATTCTGCTTTGTTTGTTCCAAACTGCATTTGAAATGTTTTTTCTTAGGGCTTGGGCTGGGGCTCAGCGGTAGCATACTTGCCTGGCATATGTGAGGCACTGGGTTCAATTCTCAGTATCACTTATGAATAAATAATAAATAAATAAACAAATAAAGGTCTATCAACAACTTAAATAAATATTTTTTAAAAAATCTTTTCTTAGCTGGCATACTCCTGTAATCCCAGCAGTTCAGAAGGCCGAGGGGATTGGGGGGCGTAGGAGGATCGCGAGTTCAAAGCCAGCCTCAGCAACTGTGAAGCTCTAAGCAACTCAGTGAGACCCTATTTCTAAGTAAAATACAAAATACTGCTGAGGATGTGACTCAGTGGTCGAATGCCCCTGAGTTCAATCCTTGGTACCAAAAAAACCAAAAAAACAAAAAACCTTTTTTTGTTGTTGTTTATTCCAAGTTTATAATCTCAGAAAAAAATAGTAATAGCCCATGTATCCAGTGACCCATCATAAGGAAACTTGTTTCTCTTTTGAAGACAACACTAACTTTGGAAAGCTATCCCAGCGTGGTACCCCAGCGTGCTTTAAAAAACAACCAACTGAAAACCTCACAGCAAAAGCAAACATTGGAAGGTTGTGCTTGGGAAAATGTGTTTTAGAGTTAGCGCCCAGCTTACCTCCTGCTCTACCACTTTACTAGCTCTGTGACTTTGGGGAAACTCATTAATCTCTCCATCTCTGTTTTATCATTAAATAAAATGAAGACAATGATGTATTGTGTGTACCTGATAAGCTCTCAATGAAAGGTTTAAGTGCTAGTGGTAATGTTGATGTTATTTCCACATTTAAATCCTTAAAAAGGTTTTGTTTGTTTGTTTGCTTACTTTATTTCTCAGCTATCTGCAAAAGGGTTCAAGTAAGGAAGAGAATTACCCTTAAAGAAAGAGCCATGGACTTATCATTAAACAGGCTAGTACAGAGTGTTTGTATGAATAACTTTAGGTCAATTAAAAAAATGAAATGTTAGTTATTCTTTATTTAAGGAGCAAATGAAATATATTTTAATGGTATTATTTTAGATGATTTTCATCAATTAATCAAATAAATGATTGCTGCTTAGAGTTAAATTAGCTTCAGTTATCTGGAAACTTCTCTTTCCTGAAACACTATCATGATACTAGATAAATGAATAACTCAACTCCAGCATTGCTTTAGGTTTATTCAGGGATGACTTATTCAAATGTTAAATGATCCACACCAGCAGTGTAGCAAGTGGTGTGAGTTGTTGCTGACCTTGAGGGAACACACCCCCATCTAAAAATATTTGGTGTTTAAAAAAATTGCACAAACAGGTGTGACTAGAGGCTGCATTTAGCTCAAAGTTCTTAGCCCCTGGAGTAACTTCCATTCATGGTCCTTAATGCTCACTACCTGTGTTCTTCTACTTGTGGGCCATCTGGCCCATTACCTGAAATGGTCTTGACTTCTTGGATGTCAGAAGCAAGGCTTAGAACTCCATCTCCCTTTCCCTGCCCAGTGCCCTACAGTCAGGTACTCTTGCTGATGACAGGAAATGTTTGTTGGAAAAATGCCTAACAGTGGCCATTGATTCATTATTAGATATAAAAGAATAATGATATTTGCACATTTGGTGAAAATACATGATTCCAAAAAAAATGAAGAAAACAATACTATATCAGAAAGTACCACAAAATTGAAGAGATCCAAACTTCATTTCCAACTCCACCATTTACTATCTGTGAGGCTTTAGGGAAATTATTCATTTTGTGCTTTCTCCTAGTTCTGGAGATCCCCATTTTTCTAGCAAGTCCAGTAATGCAACAAAAATGGGTATTAGTTGAGGTATATACATCCAAGATCTAGTTGTGAAGGGATCCTTAAGAACATATTACCTTATATGTTCAGGTAGTAATAGCCTATTTGAAAATGTAGTGGTCTAACAGTAGACTAATAGTATTGGCTTCTATAGGGAGTGTCTTGCCCTTTAACAATGTTCTCTGGAAGCCTCAGCATATGATAAAATATACTATTAGAATAATAGATTCTTTTCTGAATGTATCTATTCATTCTCATAAATCTCTGCAGGTTTCTAGTAAATACTATAGTTTTAATTTCATTTTTTTTTCTGAGTTACTTAAGATGTAGTACTCATTGTGTACCCTAAATCAATGGTTCTAAATATTTGAATTTCAAAAACAGGTAAAGTTTAAAAAATCAAATGAAATGAATTTAAGGAATGGCACATGATTGGATGATGTTTTTTGTTCTAAGTAAGCAAATAAAGAGGACAGAAGAAATGACCTCTACTAATTCTATCACTTTAAAAGGAAAAAATAGTTTAATGACAAACTGAGCATTTGTATCTCAGAATAAATGATTATCCTAATTTGAGTATGTTTAGTTTTAGGAAAAACCTATTATGTTGTTCTTATTTTTAGAATTTGAACCATCATCATTCTACAGACCACAGTTTTGGAGCCACTATCACAAAGCCTAATATTCATTCATTCCTAATTCAACCAACATTTATTAAACACCCATCTGAGACTGGGTTTTGGAACCAAATATTGGGCTTCTTTCTATCCTAGCTTCCTTTGTCATTAGCTATGTAACTTTGAGCTAATCACTGATTACCTTTCTGAGCTTCTTTTTTTTTTTTCCATCTATAATATTAACTCAGTAAAACCTTACTTGGGGGGCTGGGGATGTGGCTCAGTGGAAGAGTGCTCACCTAGCACTTGCTAGGTGCTGGGTTTGATCCTCAGCACCAAATAAAAATCAATAAT
Source organism: Marmota marmota marmota (assembly GCF_001458135.2). Lineage (NCBI taxonomy): Eukaryota > Metazoa > Chordata > Mammalia > Rodentia > Sciuridae > Marmota > Marmota marmota. The sequence goes on from NW_025999999.1 coordinate 16,295,457, forward strand.
AAAGGTATTGTGTCCAACTATACCTGAAAAAAGTTTTTTAAAAATCCTTGCTTGGCTGGTTATTATTTAAAGTTTCTGCTGTATACTAAGTGATAGATGGGATCTATCAAGTGACAAGTACTCTATTATGTATTGATAAGAGCATAAACTCTAGGGCTGGGGTTGTGGCTTAGTGGTAGAGTGCTTGCCTAGCATGTATGAGGCACTGGGTTCAATCCTCAGCACCACATAAAAGTAAGTAAAATAAAGGTATTATGTTCATCTACAACTAAAATAAATATTAATTTTTTTTTAAAGAGAGCATAAACTCTAATGAACAACCCAACAGCTTGAGAGGCTGAGGCATGAGGATCAGGAGTCCAAAGCCAGCCTCAGCAAAAGTGAGATACTAAGCAACTCAGCGAGACCCTGTCTCTAAATAAAGTTCAAATAGTGCTGGGAATGTGGTCAAGTGGTTGAGTGCCCCTGAGTTTAATTCCTGGTACCTCCCCAACAACAACAACAAAAAATCTAATGGTCAAGACCAAACTAAATGAGTGAGTACAGTGTAGAGGGATATATCGGGCAGAGAACACTTAAATGTCTTGATCTGATTGTGCGAATTCCTCAGTATACCCGGAAAATGCTAGATGAATTTGAGTTTGCTGGTAGTAGACTTTATTACTGAATTGTTTGAATTTTCCAGGTTTTGTGGGCAGGAGTATTGGGAATTGAACCCAGGGCAAGGTCTTGCTAAGTTGCTGAAGCTGACCTTGAATTTAAGATCTTCCTGCCTCAGCATCCTGCTTCACCTCAGCCTCCCAAGTGTGCTTGAATTCTGTTTTTGAATGGTAAACCCCACCCCACTGTTGAACCCTGACATTTGCATTTTCTTTTGAAATGGTTTATCTCAACTATTTCATTGTAACCCATGAAATAATGGAGACCCTTATATGGTAAGTGATTTGACCATGTTTACACAATCAGCTAACAGCAAAGGAAGATTGAGAGTCCAAATCATTGTTGTACTTTGCTTTGCTAACATGCAATTTCCAGACCACAGGGACCTTGCTCACCATGGTCTTTCCTTTAGTGCTAATAGTAGGCACTAAATAAATATCTATAGAATGAATGATTGGTTTTTCTCTTCAGCTTACACAGCCTTAAAATCTTTTTTCTTTATCTCACCTAATGATGTATTTTCCCTGGCACTGGAAACCAAGTTAGGTATTTATATAGTTCATTTAAGTTTCTGATTTACTGATAGGGCTAATTTGTGAGTCATTTATTAGCATTTTTGTAGGTGTTGTCATAAATGAACAAATGAAGATTTTCTTCATGTGTATTTAAATAGTATGATATTTATCTTGTCTTTACAAGAGTGGATTCTGATAATGACCAGAGGTACAATGGTTTTTGCTTCCTTCAGTAAATGTTTGTTCATGTCCATCATGTGTCTTCGAGAATATTTGGTGGTTCTTAATCCCTGCCATGTGTGCTCTATAGGGAAACCTGCTAGGTTTGTTTTATAGTCCAGTTGAATTAATATCACTTTTGTTTAAATTAGCAATTGATTAAGTACTTACAGACCCAAATTACCTTTTACTTTATGAAATTAATTAGTCTTTAATATGTAACTTGAAGAATTGTTTGTTAATTAAGTTTTTATTACTGTGACCAAGACACCTGACAAGAACAACTTAGAGAAGGAAGTTTATTTTGGCTTAAGATTTAAGAGGTTCAGTCCATGATTGGCCAACTCCATTGCGTCATTGTCCAGATCCAAGGTGAAGTAGACCATTGTGGCGGAGTGACAAAGGAGACTGCTCTATCCACAGTAGCCAGGAAGCAGGGGAGGGGAAAGGGGAACTGGGAAGATGCACCCTACCAGGACACACCCACAGTGATCCATGTCCTCCAACCATGCCCCACTTGCCTACAGTTTCATCGTAGTCAGTCCATTGAAATTTGGATGAACTGATAGGGCCACAACTCTCATATCCTAATCTTTTCACCTCTGAACATTCTTATATTAATACAGGAGCTTTTGGGGGACACTTCAGATCTAAACCATGCAGATGACATTCTGGTATTTGTTCTTTTTATAATTTATGAGGGAACATTCATTAAATCATTTCATTGCTTTTTTTTTTATTTTATAGGCAGCACTGAAGCCATTTAAGTCATTTTTGCCTGACAGAGTTTATATTATTAACACCCAAACTGTTTTGTTAAATTAATATAATTTTATTATTTTAGGTGAAGTCTTCTTAATAAGTATGTATACCTACATCCTATTGTATGAGAAAATGTTAATGTGACATTACTTTCATAATCAGAATAAGATTAAAAAACAAGATGCTTTCTGGTACCTAGATGAAGAAGTATTCCTTACCCTTTATCTTAGTGCATAATATATATGCAATACTAAGCTATACATGTCAGGGCCATATTTTTCAAAAACTTTTATAATGATCTATAGTAAGGATATCTTTCTCATCACAATCCATATTACACATGTACATATGCACACACATATATGTATATGCTCACACATAACTGAGATGTTTCATAAAACAATACTTACCCTTTTGAACTATGGGTAATGTACACCAATATGTCCTAATCCTGTTTTTTAAAACAGAAATGTCAATCTTGATTTCTAAATTGATTTTGTAATCTATTTAAAGGTCACAGAATAGTTTCTGTTAGGAATGCACAGACAAATAAGTTTTAGCTCTAACTTCCATCTTGTGTATTCTAATAGAAACATAAAACATGCAAAAGAACTTTACTAAGACATAACGTCGTAAATGCTATAAGGCAATAATTTCCAAATATTCATAATTTGTGAACCATAGTTACAATTTTTTTCTCATCTTTGAACTACCGTGTAACTTTATTTATGTAACATATGTCTTAGCTTGGGTTACTACAACAAAATACGTAGACTGAGTAGTTTAAACAATGGACATTTATTTCCCATAGTTCAGGAGCCTGTGAAATCCAAGACCAAGGTGCCAGCAGATTCAGTGCCTGGTCGCAATGAGCTTCCTCAACTTGCAGACAGAGGCCTTTTCTCTCATGGAGGAGAGAGAGCTCTGCTCTCTCTTCCTCTTTTATAAGGGCACTAATTCTATCATACAAACCTCACCCTCATGGTGTAATCTAAACCTAATCACCTCTGAAGTCGCCATCTTAAAATGCCTTCACATTGTGGGTGACTGTCTCAATATGTGAATTTGGGGAAGATAAAAACATTCAACCAATAACAACATTTAAAATTTTTTTCATTATACAGCCTTGATCTACGTGAAACCGTGAGTTAGATGTGCCAGTTCAGTTTTTCCTAATTTCAAACTACATAAGTAATTGTATAAACAAAATGTTTTGTGCACCACCACCAGTGGTACACAAATAGTCTTTGGTAAAGAGTTGAGTGACAGAGGTTTGATCTGGGGCGTGGTGGAGCATGTCTATAATGGGAGGCTAAGGTACAAGTTCAAGGCCAGCCTGGGACAATTTAGCAAGACCCTGTCTCAAAATAAAAAAACAAAAAGGGCTGGGGAGATAGCTCACTGGCAAAGCACTCCTGAGTTCAAACCTCATTATCAAAAAAGAAAGAAACAAAAGTGATAGAAATTTGAGGCACTAAGACTGGAGTTATAAAGAAGATAACATTTGGAATGGACCTTGAAGACAGAAGAGGTTACAGTGGCAGCCATCCCCTGTGGAGACAGCATTGTACACAAACGCACAGTTAGTAAAAAGTTTACTCACTTTATTTTAATAGCTTCTGATTAAAGGTCTGTGAAGTGGGGGTGAGATCATGAGACCTGTACTGAAGGAACATGAACCTGGCAATAGTGAGGGAAAGAAACAGAAAAAGACTGAAACTGAGTCATAATTTAATCAAAATTGTGATTTAAATTAGACATAGAATCATACATGCATTGGTGAATCAACCAAACTGTCTTCCAGTCAAGATTACAAGTGGCATAATGCAAATCCATTCACTGTTTGACTTTCAGCAAATCCTCTTCCCATCCTCTATTCCCTCTCTGTAATGCTGTTAATAATGCCTATCTTCCCTCTCAGACTGGCTGAGAAAAGGTCTGAAAATACTATGCAAATGTCAAAGAACTTTCTTCTTATTTTATTTGAACCTTGAGTCAAAGAAGTGACCTGAAAATGATTGTGAGGAGTCTGGCCAGTGACACCTAGGACAGCTCAGAGGAAAAAGAATCCTAAAGAAGAGCCTGGCAGCAGGTCACAGAGGAAGAAATTGGCACTTGAATTTGGTTCATGAAAGCAGTAATGAAGCAAAGTGAGAGACACTGCTGAGGGAGACCCAGCACTGCACAGCTCAGCTGTGAGAGCAGGGGGGACACATGTGACAGGAGGATGGCCAGAAAGCCAAGAGTTCCAGGGTTCCTGGTTAACAGTGTGCATTAACAGTAAAGGAAAATCCAGAGAAGAAATATGTCTGGGAAGAAAGATACTGAGTTTAAGGCCTCAGCAAAGTGCCCAAGTGCTACTGAGCAGGCAGGTGGAAGTTTGGGGTTGAAGTTTCGGAATAAGGTGATGACTGGATATGCAGACGTGAATCATCCTGGCAGTGGGTTGGGATCTCTGCATTCCAAGCTTTAGCGTCTTAAGTGCTACTTGTAAGCTTTTTGCCATATTTGAGCAACACTTATACTCTAATCTAATTAATATTTTTAAAATACTTAAATTAACATGTTTCTTAAAAGCATAGCCACATCTTGAACAATATCTATGAAGTCTTGATTTTATACAATGGTTACAGTTTTATAATACCCATTAAAATAAATGGATAAAGAATAAAGTAGCCAAGAAAAAAACAAGTTCATGTACCACCTAAAATAAATGGATAAGAAAAGTTTGCATTTCACAGGAGGAAGAGGAGTCAGAAAAAGTAACTGAAGAGGGTTTTTAGATGGCTGTAGGCAGTGCAGCATCCTGGTTGGAAGATGTATATCTTTTCACAATTCAACATTTCTGAAACTAGGGTATTTTACAGTTAGTGGCATCTTACAAACTCTGCTAGCCAGTGATGCCTTTGCTGTGTCAGCACATGAGTTGTAACTGTTGTTTGAAAATCTTACCTTCTGGCATAACCAAGAAAGCACTAACGTGGAAACATGCAGAATGGGTATCAGCAACATGGGAAAGAATCCCAGAGAGGTGCTACATCCCTAATGCTCTTGATAGTTCAGGAGACACTGATGACTGAGTTGAAAATTGCTTCAGAAGTGGACACTGATATGTGAGAAAATTTTAGGAAAACCTTAATCAATTTTTTTGCTTATATTTTCATTTTTACATATGCAGAGACTAATGAATAAGAAAAATCTTTTTGAGTCAAAAGAACTCTTTGAATAAGTTTAAAAACATTTTTTTAAGTGATGAAGCATTGTGTCTTGTCAGCCATTTTCTGTCTCCTGTATAAAAGATGGTACATCTCAATGGACACTGCCCGAGGTTAGATTTATCAAAGTAGCCAAGAAAAAAACAAGTTCATGTACCACCTAAAGTCACATTATAAATATTACTTTATGGAAATATACTTAAGCAAGGGGAATAAAGAAGATCACAAGGATAACATTTATAAAGAAAGAAGAAAGCTTCAGAACCCTGAGAAAAGTTTGCATTTTGCAGGAGGAACAGGAGCCAGAGAAAGTAACTGAAGAGGGTTTGTAGATGGCTCTAGGCAGTGCAGCATCATGGAAACCAAAGGAGAAATTTTTTCAAGAAAAGAGAAGTAACTTAGAATAATCAAACATGGTGGAAGACCTGCAGAGGGTTCAAACAGGTAAGAAGTGGTGGCTTTAAGGAGTCAAAGTTGTGGAAAAATTAGCTCTATTTCTCTTTTTTAGGGAAAATGGCTAGGGGGAAAAAAGTGATTCTTGATAAGGATGAGGACTAAATATTTTTTCCTTCACTTGAAGCTAGAGAGCCTAGAAGTAGGACCTGGCACAGAGGTAGTACTGCCAGCATAAATGTAGCCTGATTGATCACTTCAGGACCTGGAAGATGTGTGTAGGGATGGAATCAGCAGAACAGGTTGAAAATGAACCTTAGAAGAAGAAACACTTCCTCTGAGTCAGAGGTGAAGGAAGAGCAAGATGAGTAGTTTGTGAATCATGTTGAAATAGAGAAGAGGAGAACTTCTGGAGGATCATCAGGATTCCAAATAGAAAACCAGATCACTCCTTGAAGGTGCAGAACAAGATCAAGGGCTTAGAAAGAGGGTGGGAAAAGCTTGGAACCTGCTATAGCAAATGTCAAAGCAGCACAGCATGAGCTGGATCAGAAATTGCTGAACCACTGCAAAGACCCTGTAGAGGTTAGGGAGCATGAATTTGTAGTAGGCTGGATAGCGTGGTTTCACAGTTCTCCCCAGGATTGCTTGGCCAACCCGGAGTAGGAGCCAAGAAAGCAAACAGTGGAAAGTCGATGCCTGTTGAGAACTGGCAGAGTAGGAATGACAGGAGAACAAAGAGGGAGTTGAGTGTAGGATAGCCCTGAGTGTGAAGTTGAAATGGCTAGCTGTGGGAGGTGGGCCAGATGGGGAGGCAGTGGAAAGCCAGATCAGAAGATGGACAGGAAGAAAATAGGGAGGGGTTGGTGATTGACATTTCACAGTGTGCATAGAGAACGGAGGGGGGAGAGTGAAAGAATTTGGGAATCCAATTGACTGAATGGAAATTTTGAGAATTTGAAGACATTTTGATAAAAAAGAAGAGTTTATGTACTGGAATTGTAAATGCACATGTCTTCTTAGAATGAAGTATGTAGTCTGATTGGTTATTGTTGGTTATTGTAGGTTCAGTATTCCTTATTCAAAATGGTCAGGACCAGAACTATTTGAAAGAGAGTGTAAAAAGCTTGAATGAGTTGTAGAGTTTGGATTTTTTTTTTTTTTAAGATTTTGAAATATTTATATATGAATAATGAGGTATCTTGGGCATGATACCCAAGTCTAAACATGAAATTCATTTGTTTCATATATACCTTAGACACATTGCCAAAGGTAATTTTATATAATATTTTTAGTGTACTTGAATTTTGACTGCAGTCCATCACATGAGAGCAGGTATAAAGTTTTTCACTGGAGGCATCATTTTGGTGCTCAAAAAGTTTTGGGTTTGGGGAGCATTTCAGGTTTTGGATTTTCTGATTAGGATAGCTCAGCCTGAAGTAATAGATGAGGCCCTGAATCCAGGACTTACTGGCATTTACACACTGTGGATCATGCTGGACAGGAACTTTTTCTCCCCATGTCTACCCTGCTGAGTTCTTAGAAAGATCAACTTTGTGTGGACCATACCAACAGGCCCCCCAGGACTTCTAGGTTCCAGTTCAGTTCACCCAGTGAGGAGAACTGACAGGATATAGAACATGAGGAAGACAGTGAGGTACAGGTCTGAATTCCCTGTTCTCCTCCTGAAGGAGTTCATTCTTTCTGCACAGTCCTTCTTTTAGAGTGCTGGTAACTACTTCTGTCTTCAAGCCTAGGAGTGGTAATTTGCCCACTGTTACTTGCCCGAAGCTGTTGTGCCAGGCCTTGTGGTTTCCTAGGCCTTTTAAATACTGTGTTAAAGTCTGCTTAAATTGCTAATTTGAGTGTGTGGTCTGCTTTCTGTTGGGATTTTGATAGGTTGGGCAAGTTACTTAGGCTCTCAGCCTCCCTTTTCTAATCTGCAAGTTTAAGATAACAATAGTACCTACCTTATGAGTTTGATGGAAGGATTAGATATGATAATGTAAAACCCTACACAGTGCAGAGCTCATAGTCAGCTCTTGATAAATGATGATATGATGATGTATAGACTGGAATTTCCATGTATGTCTTCAGAGATTTACAGATCAGGGGCTGAGTCTATACTGCAAAAGTGCAGCTTTGTCAGTTTCCATATTGAAAGGACGTATTGGAAAGGGAGAAACACTAGCCACCTCCACTGATGTTCTCATAACTTAATTTGTGGAAAGAAGAAGTTAAATATGCACAATTCTTTTTTTTGGGGGGTGGTGCTGAGGATTGAACCCAGGGCCTTATGCATGCAAGGCAAGCACTCTACCAACTGAACTATATCCCCAGACCCAAATATGCACATTTTTAAAAAATACAATTGGTGTATCTTTAATATACTGTCTAAGGGAACTGGGGTTGTGGTTCAGTGGTAGAGTGCTGGCCTAGCATGTGTGAAGCACTGGATTTGCTCCTTAGAACCAAATTAAAAAACTAAACAAACAAAATAAAGGTATTATGTCCATGCACAACTAAAAATATTTTTAAAAAGTATACTGTCTAAAAAAATAGGCTGAGCTTGATAGGTAAATGATGCTTCAAGATTATTTCTGTGACACACCTTTCTGTCTCACTACTAATTTCTGCCTCAGTTGCTTTGGGCTACTGAAACATAATACCACAGACCAGGGGGCTTAAACAATAGAAATTTCTCTCATTTCCAGAGGTTGAGAAGTCTGAGACCAGAGTGCCCTCTTTCTAGCTTGCAGATGGCCATTGAATCTCTCTGTCCTCATATGGCAGTGAGAGAGAAAGGAAGCAAACTCTTTCTTATCTTTCCTTATAAAAGCCCTAATCTCATCATGGGGATGCTACTCACATGATCTAATTACCTTCCCAAGGCACAGTCTCCAAATACCATCATTTGGGGATTTAGAGTTTCAACATATGAATTTTAGGGGGACACCAATATTCAGTCAATAGAATTTGCCTCTGGTCCTCCAAAATTCCTGTCCTCCTTATATGCCAAATATACTAATTCCATCTTGACAGCCCCCAAAGTTACTGCTAAGTATGGAAATTTTGAAGCCATTGCTGGACCTTTTGATTGCAAAGCCTCTTGATATTAGTACTAGTAGTAAAAGGAAAAGAACTATTTTAGTGGTACTGAGGATTGAACCCAGGACCTTGCACATGTTAGGTGAAGGCTCTACCACTGAGCTACATCTCCGGCCCAGGGTCACATTATTTACTGTTTATTTAAACCATTGAAGGCATGCCTTTGCCTTTTAAGTGGTATAGAAGTAATGGTTTTTAAAAGTTTTGGCTCCAAAGTGATTTTGATTGAAAAGAAACTCAGAAACCCTTACCCTCTTTCATTTATTATAATTTAACAAGGCAATACTTAAACTTTGTTAAGCATTATTTCTCTGTAATAGTTATGCCGTCTTACACGATTGTGCTTGAAAGTGTTTTTAGTCACTTTTCAAAAGTGTAGACATCATCATGTTGTAAACATGAATCCCTGTGAGGCTGTCCAGCTGGAAACCTCCATCATGGGCCAGAATTTAAAGGACACCAATGAGTGTCTTTCCTGTGACAACCTTCAGAAAAACAAGGCCCTCTCTAGCTCCATCAGTATCCCACTCAGGTTTCTGCTGACTGTGATGCCCTGGATGGGAGGCAATCTGGCTGATATGTGTATTCAACGCTGGAGCAGTCGGTAAACTCTTCATGAAGCGTTTTAAGTAGTTTCATGTTTCATGTCCTCTATGCATGTAGGCATCTTATGGAGATAAAGGAGGGAAAGGGAAATGATGAAAGGATAAGCAGTGATCAAGAGGAGAGTTTACGTGGCTCAACTTGCGCTTTCATGATTTTCTTGTGCTTTTGGCCCTGGTTGCTGATAATAACAGCAGAGGATTTGTACGGCTTTGCTCACCTACACGCCATATGTAGTTCTCAGCGTAGATAACCATTTCAGTTTGGTAATGTCTTGTCTTTCACTCTCTCGGGTCCCCAAGTTTGATTTAAAAAACTCTCAAGTGTGGAGGCCACTCCTGCACTGGGTGTATTTATGTGTATGTCCGCTCTATCAGGAATGTGGCTGCATTCAGGTCTGTTGTCCCAAGCGCCTTTGTTGGTAGCTGCATTCCATGCAGTTCAGTCTTTCAGTCCTATGTATTTACTAACTATTCAAATGCCTGTGGTATTCACACACAGATTATGTAAAATAAAAAAAAATACATTATTAAGGCTGTGGATGCTGTGAATGGATTATTACAATTTGCCTATCATGGTAATGGCACCTGTTAGAGGTGTGATACAAAAGGCAGTGACAGGCAGTGTAATTTAGTAATTGTGGCCATTGTACTGTATGGCTGGTCAGTTCACCAGGCAAGTACAAAGGAAGCAGTGTTATAGCAGAGCAGGGGTGGGTACGCTTAATAGAGAGAGCTGGTGTGTACAGAAAGAGACTTTTGGTGGAGGGCTAACTCCCAGGGGGCAACTTAGAATGAGTTGAAAAGAATGAACAAAAGTGCAAAAATGGTACAGGTTTTCCTATTTCAGCTCTTAAAGTGACAGACGAGTTATGTTGGTGCACGTTGCCAGTACTTTCTCCTACTGCCAAAAGAGCTTTTTTTCAAAATACCCAGTCAAAGTTGCCTTGTCATATGGTAGTCACATATAATGTACTCTTGTCTTCTCCTATGTAAAACACACCATGTCAAAGTTCAGATCTAGCTGGCGTAAAGGCAAATGCACTCATTTGAGCAAACCATTTCTTTTAGAGTGTACAATATATTTAAAGAGCATATAAGTAAGCACAGATTCAGAAGGGACATATACTTATATATCCTTTTCCTTTATTTATTCTCTCCTTACAGTAGTAGTAGTAGTAGTAGTAGTAGTAGTAGTAGTAGTAGTAGTAGTATTTTAATATCTTGGGTGATTTTGCTACTGATATGAAAATTCTAGGATACTACCAGTCTCTGTAATTAAGACTAAACTTTGGCATCAGGATGGGTAACAGAAATAAGTAGTAAGAATTTATGATGCATACTTTCTCTCTGCCTCCCTGCAAACTTGTGAAGTCTAGCCATTTCCCAGGGTGCTACCAAGAGATGCTTGAGAATGAGTATAAACCTGTGGAAAAGAACCAAACATGCTAATGGATTTTTGTTTCCTAAGATAATAACATATTCCAGGTTCATTTCCAGAAAGATGCCAAGCTGACCACTGGGATTCACTCCCCTGTGATATCAGCTGTGCCCAGACAACATAGGCATGTGTTATTAGCAGTGGCAGCTTCCTCGTCCTGATGCTTTCATTTTCTGTCCCAATTAAATCATGACTGACAATAAACTGAGATTCTCCAGTTGGACGTTGACTATGTCTTGTGGGCCAGATGCTACTACAGTAGATGCTAGAAGCATTTTCTCATGGAGAATTTGTAGAATGTCTATCCCCAGTCAACTGATGAGGAAACAGAGCCTCTGGAGATTCCATAGTTCTCACAGTGACTTAGAATGAGGTATATAGAGAAAGGTTAGGGTGGGAGGGAGATAATGGATATGCATGTAAAAAGTTAGTACATTTAATTCTATAGTGTTTTGGAGCAAAGTAACCATGATATACTTATAATATTATTTGATGAATTTTAAAAACAGAATTGTGAAAATTAGTCAAAAGATTCTAGAAACCTATCATGGAATAGTATCTGCATTTTATCCCACCAATCATTTTAATAGCAAGGACTGCATGACTAGGTCTTTTATTAAGGGTGGAGCAACTTATGTAGAATATATAATGCTACTGGGAACCAGCCCAGTTTTAATAAAGGGCCACACAGAAGAAAATGTATGCTGCACAATGTCAGTTCACATCTCTTAACTTGTGTAAATAGTGTTGCAGACAGTACTAGACATGAATGGGTGAGGTGTGCCACTGTTCTGAATCACTTTAGCTCGGCTTTGGCCATCAGCCCGACGAAACAGGCGTGCCACTTAGGAAGATGCTAACTGAATAGACGCAGTTGTGTGATATTTAAAACACGATTTTGTACTTCTGCTGCACAGAACAGCTATTACAGCTTGTTACTTTTCTTTGCACCAGTTTTGACATCTGAACATTCTCAACTGAAACAAGAATGTCATTTTCATGAAAGAACTTTCTGTATAATAAAGTTAGCATTTAGAGTCATCCTAACATATGCAATGATTTGCTAAGCTTGAATATTCTTATAGGCATAAGACTTCCTTTTCTGTTTCCCAGCAATTATTCCAAAGTTCACAGAGTGACCATGGGGAAAGAAATAGGGTTTTACATATGGCATCAAGTTGTACAAAGAAACAAGATTGTGGAATTTTAAAAAATTATGAAATATATACCTCCTCTTCCTCTGTGTATCATGTCAGTAACCTTGGAAAGAATTGGCATATTGACATAGTGTACATAAAGAGTATTCTACAATTGTAATATAGTATCAGTAGGAAAAGTGTTGGTTATTTTGGATAAATAGAGCTGAATTAGAGATCGGTATTCTCCAGCTGAAAGATTGCAGTTACTTCTGATAAAACCACCTGGGCTTCCTTAGAGGCTGAGGTCAAGGATGTGGCCACAAACCCATGTGCTCATCAGACTGTTGGAGACTAGTCCTCTGTTTGTATATGGTGTATAAATGGTAATGTGGATAAACACTGCCCTCTCAAACCGCATAATTACATCGATTGCTGAAAAAAAACAGAAATGTACCAAAATATCACAGGAAAGCTATTTCCAACACGACTTTACTCTTTATGGCTAAGTGGCAGTCACTGTTTTTTTTTTTCCCTCCTCCTAAATTATGTGTTCTTGTTTCAAGCATTTAGATGATGCAAAACAGATTTTTGTGGCAACATTCTTTTTCGCAGCCAAAAAAGCATTCAAGGAAGCTCTCTGTATTCCTCCTGGGTTGCTATTTATTCTGGACCTTTTGTGTTATCGGTATAAACTCATTTTATTTTAAAATGAGAAATAACCTGCTTCAGAGTTGTTTTTTAGATGTGCTAATAATGCCAATAAAATGTATAATCATAGTGGGAAGCAGAAGTTTTTAAATGATTAGTTAAAAATGAATAGCAATAAATGAGCATTATCAGTGCAAAAGATAACAACCTTTTTCTTTATTGTTTTTTCTGCAGTGCTCTGAATAAAGCCTATTTCCAATAGAAATACACTGGTTTTTCAACTAAATAAAATAAAGGATAGTTTTGAGATTGCATAGGACCTGGAAGCCCAAAAGCAAATAATAATTTTGTTTTCAGTCTTTTATCATCAACTTCCTTATCTCTTTCTGTCCCTCTAATTCTTTTCTTTTTCTCTGTCCCTGTTGCTTTTCTCTGTCCACTCTTTCTCCTCTAGCCAATCTCCTTAGAAACAATTGTGGTTAACAAGGTCGGAAGTCAAAACAGTTACTCTCATAGCCATGGTAAAAAAGACCAAAGTCAACAAATTCACAATTTCTCATTTCCAACATCTCCTTTTTACACATCCTATTATTATGGCACTTAGTTTTAGGGTAACCACTGGTGATTTAGTTGTCTAAAAATGGCCAGTGGTTTTTAGCAGCAAACATGTTTTATTCTTTCATGGACCTTGAAATTTAAACTCAGAAATTCCATATCCATAAACTTAGCTTGTTCTAGCACCATCCATTTATATATGTGAGTTCACATTTTCATTTCTTTGCATCTCATTCCTTAGACATTAGATTTAGGATCCGAGCAGCATTTTGTATGTCTTCATGGGTCCTGACACTATATATGGGATACATATTCCTGTTAATAGGCATTCAAGTCACTTGTTGCAAGAGTACTTGAATTAGATAAAAATTCGTGGGAAATTATTATTTTTCTGTTTGTGGTGTTTCTAAAAACATATTTAGGGTTCCTTAGCTCTATAAATATTCTGAGTAAACACTGTTTTTCAAAGATTTACTTAACAAATGTACACTTTCCATGCACATACCTGGGCAGTAGTTACTATGACTTCGAACACATAGAATCTGTGTGTTCTTTGCCCCTCCAGAGTTTATAACATAGGGTAAGGAAAGTTAAACAATACCAGATTAAAGGCTGGGATGCAGACTGGCATAAAGAATATATAAGATGGGGGCTGGGGTTATAGCTCAGTTGGTAGAGTCCTTTTCTCACATGCACAATGTCCTGGGTTCAATCCCCATCACCACAAGAAAAAAAAAATTATATAGATAGATAGATAGGTAGATAGACAGACAGACTGTGACCAAGAGAAAGAAATTGGCAAGAATATTGAGAGACAAGGAGCTAGCTCTGCTGTTGTACATTAATAAAGGGGGGAAAAGAGAAAGCTAATCAGTTTTTATGGAGAGTAAGTGAAGTGACTGTTACATGGAGTTCCCTAAATTTTGATATCAAAAGTTTCCTCTACAGAATATGTTGGACATTTATGTCTCTAAATTACACTTTCTTGGAGAACTAATTGAAATGACATATTATCTAGGCCTCGTCCCATAATTTAAATATTAAATAGTAAATGTACAGATAAACTAAGAGTCGGAATCAGAATCCAGATGGTGTAGTTAGACTTCACAGAGCATTACAAGAACGGCAGCAGAATTTTTCCAGAAGTTATTTTCCCTTCCTTGTTAGGGCAGAAGATGACGTCTGCCTTTCCTTCTTTCCCCCCTGCAAATTCTTCAACTGTTTTAAGTGCTTCTGATGCTTTCTCACATTCTCAATGAATTGTTTTAATCAAAAGAAGAGGTTTTCTATCTTTCAGTTGTGCTTGTTGGTTTTAGAAAAATAAGGTTTAAAAGTCAGTTCTTCCCCAATGAAATGAAATAAAAAACCACTGCTGCTCTGATGTCATGAAAGAAAAATGAAGTGGATTAAGATGGGAAAATGTGTAAAGAAACCTTTATGGGGCTTTTAAAGGAGCTGTGCAGTGTCTTTAACTTGAACTGAGCTGCAATTGTGAGTTCAGTGTCTCTGCGTTGAACTTAACTTCATGGAAAGGAAAAGATACAAAAGCAACAGCAATATATAAGGAAATATGAGTGGCCTGGAGCTAAAAGCAATAAAATAGAGTTTGTTTTTCTAGATTGTCTAAAATGGTTATAATTTAGGCTATATCATTATGAAGTTGTTTTTTTTTTTTTTTTTTTACCCTTTTTGGGAAAAAAAAAATGACCTGGAAATGACTAACTTCTAAAACAAGTCAGTACAAAAACCAGTAAATATAATAAATCCCATCAGGGTTATGTATTCAGGGGAAGTACTACTTGTTGAATGTTTGAAGTCATTCTGTGAAGTCTGGAAATAATATATTGTAGCACGTTTGAAAATTAGGTCTATCCATTTGATTTGGCACTCCCATGCATTTTCTTTTGAAATAAATAATAATACCCGCTTAGAAATTCAGAGTAGAAAGGACAAGACTTGTGTCTCACTCCACAAGGTTTGAAGGCAGGCTGTGTCCCTAGTCTCAGAGCTATAGGTGGCAAATGGTGGGGAGTAGTAGTGTAGGAAAGGTGGGTTTTGTTACGTCTGCAAGGCCTTCTCCCTCACCTAGGCTGTCCTTGTGTGGGCCTTTAATGCAGTATGACATGTGCCCACCGCTTTTTCGTACCAAGTAGCATTAACATTCATGCGCATCATCACCGTGTCATGAGTCGGTTTAATCTCGTTGCTCCTTTATTCCAGGCCTTGTCTAGCTTTCTTACTTCTCACAACACCTTGACTCACTTGCAGAACACAGTTTCTGGCAGGGGTGGAGGTATTTATTTCAGTTAAAAGCATCAATATTATTTTCTATCCCCACTTTCTCCACGTTTCAACGCTTGGCTGCTCCTGCTTTTCTTTTGTCCAGTACTTACAGTAAAGATACAAATGCTCTTCTTCCAAAGAAGCAAAGATCTTCAACGTGTGTACCTTCATTGTTTGCTTTGTCTTGTGTCTGGAAACTGGTGTGTCCCCATAAAACTAAAACTTCTTTCCTCTTAAGAAGTGGGGCCAAGGGTGGGGGGCAGGGAGAAGAGAAGTGAATTGCAGAGAATAACATCTGACATATCTAAAAATAATAGCTGTATTAATAGCTAACACTTGTCAAGCATGCACAATGTTCAGACCCTATTGTAAGTATGCAACACATATTAGGTCCTCATACCAGCTCTTGGGGATAGATATTTTTATTGTCCCCATTTGTAATAAGGAGACCACTGAGACTTTAATAATTTGCTGAAGGTAAAACTACTAGAAAATGGTAGAACATGGATTTAAGCGAGTATTCTGACATAGGAATCTTAAGTTCCTGACAAGGGCATTGATTACTACACATACAAGTATTAAGTCAGACGAGAGAAAATTTTATACTAAGAAAGCCTGAATTTATTTCTTGAGAATTGCAATGTGCATTTCCTTAAAGATGATGATTTATAGTTTTCTTCCTTTTTATAGATTTAATGTGTACAGGGTTTGAAGGGCCAAACCTTAATGTTAGGGTGCTATTTAAGTGCAGGTTTCTAGTTTTCACGACACAATATTTTTGTACTCAGAATGTGAGCTCAGTAACTGAACATAGCTTACTCTTCTACCCAGATGTTTCTCTCCTAATCTCTATTAGGGATATTTTGAGTCTTGGCTATGTTTCCTGATATTTAGCAAGAGGTGAAAGTTGATAGCCGTACAAAAGTTTATATATATTGTTGAGTTGATATTAAGCAGTTTTTATTACTCATAGATAATAATGGAAATGTACATTTAGTGAATCAAAGAATGTTTTAAAGAAGAAAACAGAATAGTGATTGCATACATAAAAATATCTATTTCTCTGTGTGTGTGTTTAGCACAAATTGAAAACAAGAACAGAAGAGTTATCCAGGATAATAATTAGAGTGTAGTAAGATAGCCACACTCATGGCTGGCATGACTCCGCTGTGGGCTGCCTAGGTAGGAGCACAGTGCGTAAAGCGCAGGAAATGGTCCTCCTATTGAATTTTCAGACTATGTTCCACAAGATTCCTTTCTAAAACAATTTGTATTTCTTAGTGTATGGGATTTACCTTCTTAGAGTCTTTACTTCCTCTTGCCAGCAAAGATAAAATTCAGACATCTCAGGCTGCTGTTCAGGGGTCTCAAGCTTCTCCCCAGGTCCTCCAAGTCTGCTCCAACTATTTCATGCTGGCTATCCTACAGATTACTGAGCACAGTTAGCAAAATCTCCTAATTCCTGGAACCTGTGCATATTTTATATCACACAGCAAAATCAACTTTGTAGATGTAATTAAGGTAACAGACCTTAAGATAGGGAGATTTTCTTCAATTGATCAAATGGTCCTAATCTGATCACATGAATCTTTTAATGTACAGAATTTCCTCTGGCTGGAGGCAGAAGAGATTCTGCAGAAGGAGTGGAGAAATTTGAAACCTGAGAAAGACTCAGCATACCATTGCTAGTTCAAAGATGGAGGAGACAAAGTAATAAGGAATGCAGACACCTAAGAAGGGAGAGAAGCCTCCGAAAAGCAGCAGGGAAACAGAGATCTCAGTCCTACATCCCCAAGGAACTGAATTTGGCCATTAAATACATTTAGAAGTGGATCTATCCCCAAAACCTTCAGAAATAACGACATAGGTAGGTCCTTGATTCTGGCCTCATAAGACCCAGAGTAGAGGAAGCAACAGTGACTGTCAGCTAGACTTCTCACCTCCAGAATGGTGAGTTAGTAAATGTGTGTTGTTTAAGGCCATGAAGTTTGTGGTCACTGGTTACAGCAGCAACAGGGAATAAGTACATTGGTCTATAACACTCTTTCTCTACCCTTTCTAGCAACCACCATCTATTCATCCTCCATGCTAACCTCAAATGAAATTTCCTCCATAAAGCCTTCTGCAAAAAATCACTCCTCCATCAGTTGATACCACCAGGCCCCTGAAGTGTCACTTCTTCATTAGACATTGTGCTGCGGTTACCTGTTTGCATGAGTTTCTCCCCAGTCAAATTACAGCACTTGCGATCTGTCTGTGCTTTGGTTTGTATTCATCTATTACTTGATGTAGTGCTTTCCACATAGAAGGTGCCTGATTCCAAAAATATGGCATTCTGAATGTCATCAGGTAATCTAAAAATGATTAGACACAGTACTCGTATACATTTGTGCAATTGCAAATTATGAGGATATACCGCAAATAAAACTGGATGTTGTTCTTACCTTAATAGGTCTCATAGTTCACCAGAGGAAAGGAAGACATTAATTAAGTACCTGCAGAAAAAGGAAAATTAGACTGTGGCCATTGCCACAAAGGAAAAGAATATGGTGTTATAAAGGCTTATAATCAAGAGTATTGAATACAGGACTGTGTATTATCTGAAGAAAGACAATTGCAATCGAGAGTATTCAGGTTACAGGAGAGAAAGCCTAGGAATACTTTCAAAGAGATATTAGAAGGAGATACACACATCTTATTCCAAAAGCAAAGATGATCTTCATCTTCCCAAATGATGCAATGAGAGGAGAAATTAAGCTACACTCAAGAGTTTAAGCTAAACCAGTAATCTCCAACCCTTGTTTAACATTAGAGTCAGTCAAGCAGCTTTTAAATATAAGTGATGTTTGGGTCCCATCCCAGAACAATTGAATCAGAATCTCCAAGGACAGTGTGTAGGCATTGACTTTTTTTTTTTTTTTTTTTTAAGCTTCCAGCTATTCCTGATGCCAGTGAAGACTGGAAACTACTGCTTTACCATTTCTATGTATTTTTACAATTAGTGGCCAAAAGATAGCCGGGGCTGTGAAGTGAAGGCAGTGAGGTAGGTCTCTTTCTACAGAGAGAGCTCTACAAATTGGTTAAGAGCCTCTTTAGAGTGTGTTGGTGTCAGTGGTTCTGTGTCAACCCAGACTGGGGCTAGTTGTCTCCATCCCCCTCTCTCCCTCTCTCCTCTCCCTCTCCCCCTTTATTTCCTATCTCATATCAGTTATTGGATTTTTTTTAATTATAAAAGTAAAGGTTTTTTTAATCTAGAAAATTTAGGGGAAATGGAGAAGCACAAAGAATATAAGAAGTTACTTGTCCAACCAGCCATTCTAAACATGTGTGAGCATATTTATACATGACACTCATCTCCATTTTTTACAATGTTTTTAAAACGTTTTTCATTCCACACATTTGCTATCATCCTTTATAAGCATTTAAGTTTGCAACCCCTGAAATGTGTATCTTTTTTTAAAAGATTACATTAAAAAATTAGTATAGTATGAATACTCTTCCATATTATCAAATGCTTTGAAAAACATTCTGTGAATGTATCATAAATTTATTTAATCAAATCCTTTATTAATTTAACTATTCTAATGCTTATTATTGAACATACCAACTTTTTAAACTATTTAATGTTTCAATGCAGATACTTGTTCATAATTCTTTGCATAAATTTCTGGTTACCCGCTAATAATTCTTCAAAGTGGAATTGCTGAGGAAAGCACATGAATATTTTCAAGATTTTTTAATATAGTGTACAAAATTGTCCTTCAAAAAAAAAAAGAAGACATGAATTTGATTTCCTTTTTCCTAAATCTTTGCTCATACTGAGAACAAAGTATGATTTTGGTCTTTATTACATTTCTCTATGATACTTTTTCTTATGTTTATTCATTGTTGTGATGCTTTTGTTTATTTTTTTCTTTAAAAATCAATCCTTTCTGTGTTGCTTTCCTCTTGGTGAAGGTGAGCACTCTTCTGAGTGACCCATTTGCTTGTCTCTTGGTGGCATTCTCCTCTCAGGTTTGTCAGTGAACCTTTTCTTCTGTTCTTCAAGTATTGATTAACATTTTTAATTTAATGTGATTAAATCTTTCCTTTCTTATTGTTTTCCCTTTGGATTTATGCTCAGAAAAGCCTTCTACCAGAAACAGCTCATGTTTTTCTTCTAATTCCATTGGGATTTATAGTTTACATATTGGATTGTTGTCTGTTTCTCATTCTCTGAAGTGAACTTGAACTGGAGGCTTGAGAACCAGACAGATCTAGTTCCCTCCCTCCCCACTACCCCCACCTTAGGAAGTTTATTAAGCCTCTTTAGGGCCCTATTTCTTGGTCTATAACTACTAAAAGGAAAATCCTATCTGTGAGTGCTAAATGAGGTGTCATACAAAATAGTGAACACAGGACCTGGCACACAGTAAATGCTTAAAAAAAAAAAAAATGATTTCTTCTGCTTCCTTTTATCAGAGTGACAATATCAGACCAGCATTTAAAGGTCCAGGACCATTTCTGAGTCAGTTCTCTTCCAGTAAGTTCTGTGATCTTGATCTTTGGCTGTCTTCCTTATGGGTCTCTCTGATTACCTAAAGCACATGGTTATATTGTCCCTCAGGCAGCAAGTTTCTGCATCATGTAGTGAAGGAGCTCCTCCTTACCATCTCTCATTGTTTTTCTTCTTTTACTCTTCAGTCTGTCTTTCTACTCTTTAGCCTTTGACTGACATTTCTGTGAAGCATTCTGTGATAGGCATTTAGAACACTATGTAAAAATAAACTATTGTGTTATTTAAATATTTAGAGGCCTTTGTAGCCTTGTGGGCTATTTTTAAAATGACCTTTAAAACCATTTGCAAAGAAGACAAAGGTAATGGGAAAGTATAACCTTTTAATGCTTCCTTCATTAGAGGTGTTCCCTACCTTGGATGTACTACTTTGCTTTGATAGCTCATAATGTAGAATACATCAAAGACCCAAATAATGGAGAACAATGGAGAAACAAATTTTAAAAGCTGATTTTGTGTTATTGCTGCCACCATTAGGTGTCAGATGGAAAAGATCCCTTTCTTTTAAATATCCTGGACTCATGATTGATTTTCTATATGCTGTAGGACTCCTGGGTAATGCTGGTGTGTAAAGGAAGACCTGCTGCACATTTGTGTGTGAATTGGGATTATCCAGTTTTCCTACAGTTTTCTTTTGTGATGTGATTTTATTTTTGAGGGGAAAGATCCCATCTGTATCATAACTTTACAGTAATAATAACAAGAAGCCACATTACAGTAAGATTCTAATCTGTTCCTTCCCCCATTCAGTGTTCCACTCACCATTCTCCATACCAGTTACTATTTGTGTTTTGTGGGTCTAGACCCAGAGCAAGAGTCACTGTTCCACAAACTTTCCTGAGAAACAAAAGTGAGAGAAAGGCCTGAAATGAGAGGCATCTGGGAGAGTAGGATTTGGGACTTGAGGAGGCTGAGTGAGGTAGGAAACAATCCAGAGGATAGGGCCTGATTGGGCTAAGAGGATATTAGGGCAGAGAAAACTGGCAGCTAGGTTGCACTTCTCTGTGGAGTTGGATGGAGAGGTTGTAGGCAGATTGGACTCACTTGCTTTTATTCATTTTAAAATAGAGGTAAGACTTAGAGAAGATCTTTCTCTCTTGAATCTTCTAGTACAGTATAGTTGGGGCATATATGTGTGTGAAGCTAAATATCAGAACAGAGCAATATATGATGAAAGCCCAATGAATGGGCAGTCAAGCATTGAAGGAGGCTCCCTCCCCCTATTTTTTTAAATATATTTTTAAAGTTTTTATGTGGTTGGTGCTAGGATTGAACCCAGTGCCTCACACTTGCAAGGCAAGTGCTCTACCCACTCCAGCCCCTCCTCCTATTTTTTTTAATTGGTACATTATAGTTGAACTTGATAGTGGGATTTTTTATTAATTGATCATGCACTTTTATTAGCTTCTTTATATTTTTAAATTTATTTTTTCTTTGTTCTAATCAGTTATACATGACAGCAGAATGCTCTTCAATTTGTTGTACACAAATGGACCACAATTTTTTACTTCTCTGGTTTACACAAAGTAGGGTGTAATAATGGGATTCGTTGTTGTATGTTCATACATGCACACAATATAACAATATAACTTGGCCAATATCATTTCCCAGTATTTCCCCTTTCTCCTCTCCTCCCTCTAGTGGTCCCTTTCCTCTACTCTGCCCATCCCCCTTTGGTTTTCATGGAATCTCCCTCCCCCACAGCTTTCTTTTCCTTTTTCCCCCTTGAGCATCCACACATGAGAGAATATGTACAATCCTTGACTTTCTGAGTTTGACTTATTTCATCATTTTTCAGCAAATGACATAATTTCATTCTTCTTGATGGCTGAATAAAACTCCATTGTGTATATGTACACATTCTGTTACCCATTCATCTCTTGATGGACACCTAGGCTGCTGCCATAGTTTGGCTACTGTGAATTGTGCTGCTACAAACATGGGTGTATGCATATATCACTGAAGTATGATGACTTTAATTCTTAAGGATATATACTGAGGAAATGTACTGCTGGGTCATGTGGTGGTTCTATTCCTAGTCTTTTGAGGAACCTCCATGCTGATTTCCATAGCGGTTGTACTAATTTACAATCCCACCAACAGTGTAAAAGTGTTCCTTTTTCTCAACATCCTCTCCAGCATTTATTATTATTGATGACTGCCATTATTAATTGGATTATTTGTTTGTTTATTTTTTTGGTGTTAAATTTATTGAGTTCTTTGTATTTTCTGGGTATTAATTCTCTGTCAGAAGAATAGCTAGCAAAGAATTTCTCCCATTCTGTAAGTTCTTTCTTCATATTCTTAATCGTTTTCTTTGCTGTGCAGAAACTTTTGATTTGATGCCATCCCATATATTAACTTTTGGTATTATTTCCTGAGCTTTAGGGATCCTATTGAGAAAGTTTTTGCCTATGCCTATATGTTGGAGTGTTGACCTATGTTTTCATCAAGGAGTTGCATAGTTTCTGTCTTAATTCCTAGGTCTTTGATTCATTTTTATTTGATTTTTGTGCAGGGTGAGAGAGAAGGGTCTAGACTCATTCTTTTATACATGGATAACAGTTTTCCCGGCACCATTTGTTTAAAAGGCTGTCTTTTCCCCAGTGTATGTTTTTGGCATCTATGTCAACAGTCAGATGACTGTAGATAAGTAGGTTTGTCTGTGTGTCTTCTATTCTGTACCATTGATCTCTGTGTCTATTTTTACATCAGGACCGTGCAGTTTTTGTTACTGTAGCTCTATGGTATAATCTGAAGTCAGGTATTGTGGTGCCTTCAACATTGCTTTTTTTGGCTTAGAATTGCTTTGGCGATTCCAGGTCTTTTATTCTCCCAAATGAATTTTAGAACTGTTTTGGGGGTTTTTCTCATTCTGTGAAGAACCTCATTGGTATTATGAGAATTGGCATTGAATGTGTATGCTGCTTTTGGTAGTACGGCCATTTTGACAATATTAATTCTGAAAGGAGAAGGCTTTTGTAGAAAGCCTTCAGTATCAGAAACTTGCTGTGATAAAAAGCATGATTATATTCCAGCACAAGGCCTGACACAGAGAGGGCAACTCAGTAAATATTTTTAAAATAAATGTCACTGCATGTTTTACATTCATAATCTGTTAAGTAAATGCTATTATTATCATCCTCATCTTATAGAATCAGAAACTAAGGTTTAGAGAAAGAAAAAAAAAAAAACCACTATGTCCAAGGGCACACAGCTGGTGTATGATGAAGCAGACTTTAAGTCCAGGACTGTCTGACCCTACAGAGCCTTAGTCATTAATTACCATGTCACAAACCATTTCTGAGAATGAAATGTTTGAAAACTGTGTGGTCCCTAGAATAATATATCCCTCCCTCAAACATAGCAATCATCCTAATCCCTGGAACCTGTAAATATTTTACCTACATGGCAAAAAAAAAGATTTGCAGATATGGTTGTTAATGACCTTGAGATAGGAAGATTATCCTGGATTATCTGGGTGGTCCCAGTGTAGTCTCATGGACCTATAAAAGAAAAGAAAGCCAGGCATGGTGGCACATGTCTATAATCCCAGTGACCTGGGAGGCTGAGGCAGGAGGATTGCAAGTTTGAGGCCAGCCTCAGCAACTTAGCAAGACCTTATCTCAAAATAAAAAGGGCTAGGGATATAGCTCAGTGGTAAATCACCCCTGGGTTCAGTTCCCAGTACCAGGGAATCAGAGTAGAGGTGGCAGTAGAAGCAGAGATCAGACAGAGAAAGAAATTTGAAGACACTGTGCTACTTATTTTTGAGGATGGAGGAAGGCGCCCTGAGCCAGGGAACATGGGTGACTCTGGATGCCTAAGACGGCGAGGAAACAGTCGGCTCTAGAGCACTCAGAAGGAAGGCAGCCTGAGCAACAGCTTGATTTTCAGCCTAGTCAAACCCATTTCAGACTTCCTACCTGTGAAAAAGAGAAATGAGAAAACATTTGTGTTGTTTTAATCCATTAAATTTGTGGTGATTTGTTACCACAGCAATAGGAAACTAATACACAGTGTTTCACAAAGATCAAAAATCAGTCCAACAGTGACACACAGAAGGTGTCAACACAGAGAGGCTGAAGATAAGATCAGTGAGGAGGCTGTTGCTACCATCCTGCCCTCTGGTCACCTGTGACTGTATCCTCTCCTTATTTTTTTTTTTTTCTTCCTTGTATTGACTGTGTTAGGGTTGTGCTTGGGGCTGGCCCATCTCTATTGGGACAGGCAGAGTTCCCACTCACTTTAATGATGATGATGTTGTTGTTGACAGCCTCACTCTAAGATAATCTCTGGGGAGTTGTAGACTTGGGTAGGACTAGATAATTATATTACCGGGGGGAAAATATGATGATTTACCAAGTCTCCCTGATCTTCCTTTACCACGTGTACATCTGACATATATTGAATAGGTACCTATCTTGGACTGGCTTTTACATTGACTCTGAAACACAGAGCTGATCAGGATAGTATAAAATATGTCTTTATTCTTTAAAGATTTTATGCAGTATAGCTTAGGAGTAGGGATGAGGGATAAAGAGAAGTATGGCTACGTAGTAAGGAGGTAATGCTTTCAGTTACATGGGAAACTTGACTGCATTTGGGATTTCAAGAAGAAATCACAGACACGCAATGTAACACTCAATGGCAGAAGTGATATTGAAATTAAACATACATGTTCTCTCACATGACTATTTGCTGAAAAATTCATGGTAGAATATACTTTATCCTTTTTATGATTAAAATTTACTCAAAATATGCATGTATATTTATGCTCCTGGGATTAGGGTCACCAATGGTGTGATAGACAGCATCACTGTTGGTCTGACAGTAACTTTATTTTTAAAATATAGTATGCTTTAATAGGTCGTAAGTGGGCTTCAGAGTTTACCAGTTAGTCTTAACCTTATAAATCTCAAGTTTTTATTTCCTACTTTGGAAACCTCTAGCAGCCTACTGAACACGTGCACTTGATGCTGATTGCTTTCCCCACTCTCTGCTCTTCCTCCAGGGTCCTCCATCTCAGTTAGTAGTATCACCTTCCATTTATTTGCTCAAACCTAAACCTTAGAGTCATCTTGGATTTCTTACAGCCAATCTTTGCCCTTATTCATTCAAATTGGATCAGTGCCTCTACCACCCAGTTACCACTCTGATCCTCCACCCTGGGTGCTATGCCAGTCTTCTAATTGCTCTCTCTTTTATGATTGCCCCCCACTACAGTCCTTTTTATTCTTATTAATAGATAAAGTGCTCTGTTTGTGAGCATGAATTGAATCAACTACCCTCCAATCAGAACTGTCCAATGACTTTTCATCATACTTAATATAAAAATCCAATTTTTATTGTGAACCACAAGTCCTTTCATTAGCTGGCTACTTATACCTCCAACCATAATTCCCACCACTCTTCCATACCAGTCCTCCGTGATGCCCAGCACAGCTTCACCCCAGGATCTCTGTACTTGTTCTTCCCTCTGCCAGAAGCTCTTTCCCCACATCTATAAGGGTCTTACTGCATCATTCAGGTGTGACTTCCTCAGAAAGCTCCCTCCTGACTGCTCTTCCTAAACTAGTGTCCCGACTCATTCTCCCCTTGCCCTGCACTTTACGTTAGCTGACCTTACAGTCTATAAGATCAGGTCTGTTTTGTTCTGTACTTAGTCTCTAACACCTAAAACAGTGCCTGGTACAAAAAGTGAATGTTCAAAAAATCGTGAATGAATGAATGAATGAATCTTACAGATGTTTTAAATTTAATGTTTGGTGTGAGTTATCTCCATTATCTGCAATCACTCGTACGTAGATATGTAATTAAAAGTCTTTCATCTGCTATGTGCAGTTCCTCATGCTAAATCTTTGAAAATGCAAAAATAATAAAGTGCAATCCTTGCTTGCCCTCAAAACATTTATAATCTAATAAAAGAGGTGAAATTTAGTAAATGTTGGCTGACAACATGTTGTAGTAGATGCTGAGAAGTGGGGAGGTGAGGGTTAGTCTGGGTTCCGGACAGTGAGTAGTGTTTAGATTTGTGAAACTTAAGGAAAAGGCATTCTGGGTAAGGGGAACTACTTTAACAAAGGTACAGAGGCAGAAAAGTCCAAGGTGCTTTTCTGAAGGAAAATATTGACCAAAGAGAAACCAGAGTCAATAATGCCCCAATGACAGTAAATATTGAAGTTCAATAAAAAAACAGTTGGCATGTCTGCTATGCACAAACAATATTGTTAACATTCAGAAATTTCTAGGTTAAAATTCTGACTCAAAAACCATTGACTGTATTTTTTAGAATTTAAACATCTATTTCCATAGGGATATTTTATAAATGTATTTGCTCTGTTTATTTGGTGCTAACCAGATACTCCATGATTGTCAACACTATTTACTATTTCTTGAGAAAGCAGTCGGTCATTAGTTGTTCCATGCCTCATCAGAGCATAACTCTTGACCTTTGAACTGAAGTGCAATAGAATTCAATTCCTGTTCCATCATGAAACAAGGATTCTGTGTGTCCGATATTGTTGTTGTTGTTGTTGTTTTGTGGTGCTGAGGATTGAACCCAGGGCCTTGTGCATATGAGACAAGCATTCTATCAACTGAACTATATCCCCAGCCCCAGATGCTGTTACTAAGGCCAGAAAAGAGAAGCAGCCTGTGCCACAAGGTACCGCTATCAGTTGTCAGCTCTGGTCACATTTTATCTTTTTTTTAAGAGTAATGTTTCTGAAGGACTCTGGGAAACTGAATAAACACATCTGAAATTGGATTTAGATTTTGAGAGAACTAGATAATCAAAATTAGGGTCCTTTGATGGGCTGAGGCTATTCAAATACAGATTAAAAACAATGCATTTCCATAAATTCTTAAGAAAACATGTGAACATCCAGGCCATATTTTTCTGCGCGCTGGGGTTAAAGTCCATTAAGAATGGGAGGAACATCTTCTGACTCAACCTTGCCCAGTGCCCGGGACTTAATGTTCACTGAATGAATGAATGAAATTTGTTTTTTTCTGAAATCTTTTGTTTATGCAGGTCCACAAATGGCCAGAAGCATATCCTGAGTATTGCTGAAAATGAGCAGTTGACGTACAAAAGTTTGACAAAATTGAACTAAAACCATGCAGGGCTTAAACAATAATAATTCAAAAAATAAAGGAAGATGGAAACTTATCAAAGCAAACCATTTAAACCCTAAAGTAGTTTTGATTGCTTTGATGATAAATTCTAAAATGCCTCAAGTAAAAGAAAAACTCTAATTGACTATGTTTTTAATAAAGAAATATTGGCACCAATGTATTTATAAGACATTCTGATGGACTTGACAGGAGTGTTTACGATCAGTCAGGCTTTCAGAAGTAGATACTAACATATGTTTATAAGGGATGCATATACTGGGAAATTGTGGTCAAAATGTCAAATAGTGAAACAGCAGAGTTCAAGCTAGTTCACATCAATATTTATGTTAATTTTGTAAACAGTTATTTGCATGATTTTTCATGATAGATATGGCTTTAGAGAAAGACCTTTATGGAAACATATCAAACAAGGATCAATTTTTAAAAAAATCATTTGGTCACATAGAACTATTTGACAATATTATCGAGATAGCTTGATAGATAAATGTGCTGCTTACATGTTTTAAACCAAATTCGTGATTAGAGTATTCTTTATGTTAACTAAATAGTTATTTGGAGTCAAAAATGTTTATTGTTAATAGTTTTTAAAATTTTTAATCCAATAAATAAATGTGCAGTGTATTTTCTTCAGGCTTCTGCTAATTAATGAGGCTCTCTTCTGCCTCAGGAGCATTGTCATGCTGGCTGTGAAACTCAGCCATACAAGGGGGAAATGACTTGCTTAAGCTGATTTGGACCTTGTAGAATGTAATCTCAAGCATAACAGGCTAGGCCCAGAAGAACTGGGACACTGATTAACAGGGAACTTGTTGACAATGTAATAAGATTAAGAGCCTGTTTCCTATATTGCAAAGGCTTTGAGGAACACTTGTCCCACTGAAGTCTTTTTGGTTCCAAGGATGCGGAGCTGTTCTTGACCACTGATGTATAACAGAAGTATGAAGGGTTTTGTTTAATTTTCCAGTAACATTTATTGCCTGTTTTTCTGAGTATAAGAAGTCCTTATTTAATTTTATTTTGTTTTGTGTTTTGGTTTTTAGCCCTGTCACTATTAATAGTACTTTTCTTTGTTGTCAGCATTTTTCTTTTTCCTTTTTCTCTTTCTCAGTACTAGGGATTGAACCCCGGGGCACTCTGCTACTGAGCTACACCCACTGTCCTTTTTATTTTTTATTTTGAAACTGGATTTCCTTAAATTGCTGAGGCTGCCCTCACCTTGTGATCCTCCTGTCTCAGCCTATTGAGTTGCTGGGATTCCAGGTGTGCACCAGCTAGAATTTTTCTCATTCAGATACCTCTCCCACTACACACACCACCACTGGAACTAAATACTATTTTACTTCAAACTGACTTCTTCACACTTCGAATCTCAAAACATGTCCTGAGAATTTCTCCAACCCCTTCCTGTAGCATGAGATGCTCACAGATTTCTCAGGCAGTGAAAGGGGGCATTACATCTTCAGACTAGCTGAATAGGTAGCAAAGACTTGCTTTATGTCACCCATCTTACCAGCCTCTACCCCCCAACACCTTATCCTCCTCCCCCAAGCCTGTGTCAGCATATAAAGCATTGCTGTGTGTCTAATTACCTATAAAGGAGAAAAACCATCAATGTTGGTAGATGACAACACCAGTAACAGTCACAAAGACTTCATGACTTCTTCCCCCTTAAAAAAAACAATTTGGTCAAACCCATTAAGCTCACAGTTGCCTCTGAGCTCTTTGCCTGTTGACCAGTGTGCTGTCATTTAGGATGGGGACGGCCAGTGTCAGACCCACATGCTTAAGAAATAAACTCTTTATTTTATTATTTATTTATTTTGGTCTGGAGGTTAGCTACTGCTTTAAGGATAAGAGTAAACTATATCAGGCAGAGGCCGAACCCTATAATCCACGTATTAATTTGGCATAGTGGTGCTTTGGAGCCAAATTGCCTGGGTTTGAATCCAAGCATTGCCTCCTCCAACTAGCTATGGTGGCTTAGGGAAGTTATTCAACCTTTTTATGCTTCAGTTTTCCTTGGTTATAGAACAGGATTTTTCACGACTCCTTGAGTTGTTAAGAAGATGCATGCAAAGGGGTTGTAGGTGTTCAGGGCTAGAACAACACCTAAACAAACTAGCTCTCAATGAATTTTATCTCTGTTTCTCTATCCCATTCTTTCTTCCTCTGACTCACTCTGTAATCTCCTCTCTACACTTTTGCTTTCTCTAGGTTCTAGAACAAATCTCAGGTGCATTAGGATTAAAACAAGTATATGAGAAAATCAGGGCAAAGAGAAAAATAAAAACTAAAATTAGTCAGAAATATACTAAGGCCCTATTCATTAATTAGAAGTAAATTAGCCAGGTATGGTGATGCATACTTGTAATCCCAGAGACTTGGGAGGCTGAGGCAAGATGATTGCAAGTTCAAGACCGCCTTAACAACTTGGTGAAGCCCTAAGCAACTTAGTGAGAACCAGTCTCAAAAAATAAAAAGGGCTGAGGATGTGGCTCATTGGTAAAGTGCCTCTTGGTTCAGCCCCCAGTACCAAACAAATTTGCTCTGAACTTCCTTTGGCCAAAGAGGAAAATCTAGTCAGTTATAAGCATCAAAACATCCAACAGGTGAAACACAAATTGGTTTTAAAAGCACAGCTTTCCTTAGCCCCAAGTTTTGAGTGTCATTCTTCTTCTGGGTCTTCACAACAGGATGCCCGTGGGGTGGAACATGTCTTCAACCACATCTTCCATAGGTTCTCACATTCAGACAAATATAGGACTGGGGCAGTACTCACAGGTTTATTTGATCACAAGCCCTATTGGAGTTGCTAACCTAATATCACACCAGATACAGTACTTTACTGTGGGGAATTGCCTATAGACTATTCACGGGTAAATTGAAGATTCAATAAAAGAAAAAATCTAGCTTTCGGAATAAAAGGGGTTGCTAATTATGTGTGTTTACCTGTAGCCCATGGACATGCCTCTGAGTAGTCTTCGGGATTTGAAACTTTTGGAAACAATTAGACACTCCACTTATTTTGCTTCCAGACTTAGTCGAGCTGTACCCCTCCTTCCCTGGAACTGTTGGGCACATTTCTGCACACCAGGCTGCTTCTAGACATACCATTACTTCCCCAGTGCTCTTTCGATTACATAGACAACCCTGATACAGGTGGGAGGGTCTGTATAAGGGTGTGAATTCCCAGGGAGGGGGATCACTGGGGGCCCTCTGGTAGGTTAACTGCGGCAGCCCTATACAGTAAAGCCATTCTGTAATGGCAAGTACTCTCCCCATGGCTTCCTTCCTTGAAACTTTCCCTCTCTCCCACCCACCATGATGCCAGGGATTGAACCTAGGACCTTGCACATGCTAGGCGAGCTCTCTACCTCCTGGCCCCAAAATTTTCACTTTAACCCCTCTTAGAGGGTCTTAAAGAAGGTATCCTTCCAGTAGATTCCCATGTCATTAACAATGCAGTTACATGCATACATAAAACCCCTGTTTAATATTTAAAACAAAGTACATGCAGTCCTCTAGATGTGATCAGAAAAGTGCCATGTGTATAAGTAGAACACTTACAGGGCACTAGAGGAGACTGAGTAAATGATCTGCCAAGGAAAAATGATACACAAGAGCTACGGGCCACTTGGACCATAGTTTTAAGTTTGTAGGTATTAGTTCTTTTCTATATTTAGGTCATTGAAATAACCACTTAAACCACATGTAGACCTGCTGGCAAATATATTGAAACAGTGGTATAATTATTTATTTTATGAAGGGGAAATGGGCCTTTTATATAATGACCTTACAATAAGTGTCATTTTTATGTGTGGAAAAATAAGCGCCTGCCATTTTCTTGTTATTCTGAGGTCAGAGCCTACCACAGAGATTTTAATATTTGAAAACTATTCTATTCACTGGAATCTCAGCATTTAAAATAATGATTTTCTCAAGATACAGCATTCTGATGCACTATATCTGACCTTCCTTAGTCAGGAAAATAAATTCTTCTAACACCTCTTATTTTGTGTTCTACTACTTCTGAGTTGCTCGAACTGATGTTGGGTGATCAGGATGATTTTTCACTCCTTCAGCTTTAGTTAGCTTTTATCTGTTGGTGTAGCTATCCTACCAACAGATGTAGACACTTTTGCAGTCACTATGCCCTCAAATATTTGTACTTTAGAAAATCATTTTAACAAAATGTTCACTAGTAAAAATGGGTCGGAACTGGGTGTGGTGGTACACGCCAGTTGTCCCAACTACTCAGGAAGATGAGACCAGAGGGTAGCTTGAGCCTAGGAGTTTGAGGCCACCTGGACAATACAGTTGAGACCCCTAACTCAAAAAAAAAAAAAAAAAAA
>NW_025999999.1:16327068-16328996 GCF_001458135.2 Marmota marmota marmota
AAAAAAAAAAAAAAAAAAAAGATGGTATATGTGGTTAGGTTAGGACCTAGTGAATCTTATTTAAATACCAGTGAATTTTAAGAAGTTCCTCTTATTCTATGCTGCTTAATCTGCTGGATGCATACATGTTTTGGAGAAGGATTAAATAATGAGGTATATTTCTGCTCTTTGAAGGAAAAATCATTAAAATAATAACTTACTCTAGGAAAAAGAAGTACATAATATTGAATAAACACTTAAAATCATTAAATTAATGAAAGTAGCTTCAGCTTTAGAACAAGATCATTAGAAATATACAAAAACTTTTTTTGGGGGGGTTGTTAAATAGTTTTAAAAATTAATGATGTCTAGGGTGTAGCTCAGTGGAAGAGTACTTGGCTGGCAAGCACCAGGCTCTGAGTTTGATCCCAGCACTGCAAAAAATCAAATAGAACAATTATGCTAATGATGAAAAGAACTCCAAAATAATTTAAGAGTATAAACTCTTGAGAACAGGAATCATATCTTACTGACTTTGAAGTCCCCTCCTTGAATCAAATACTCTGTGTACAGTAGACAGACAATAAATGTTAGATAGTTCAATAGTATGACAGATTTTAATAATTTAATTATATTTTTACTTCAGCTTAGAGCCTGTGTTTCTAATTCTTAAAGACTTTCTTCTACTTTGTTGACATGGAATTGCTTAAAGCAATCACCTAGTGTGAATCTTTCCTACATATCATCACCCCTCAATTAAAAAAAATGAACCTCATGTTGGTGAATCAACTGCACTAGGTTTTGTTTGGCAGATTCAGTAGTGCCTCGTGGACAGTTCCAAATCCCTGTGGAAGGGGGCTCACTAGTGAAAGCCCTGAAGCGCTCAAGCAATTCACACCTGAATGGGACCCTGAATCTCACTCGTGACAGGATGGAGAAGTGTGGGCTTCCCATCGCAGAGTAATGGCAGTTTATTTCCAGGCATTATTAAAGGCCACACCCTGAGTTTATTTATTTTTTATTATTATTATAAATACTTTTATTTCAATTAGAAGGTACAATCTCTCGGGGGTTTCATGATTTTAAAAGCTACAATCACATCATGTTGAAACACATAAAACAACAATGCTGTAAGTGGAACTACTTGGCTTTGACCTCACACATTTCTGCACAGTCCTTGTGAAATCTGCACAAAGAAATGTCTTCTCCCTTTGCTCTAATAAATTGTTCTTGCACATAAGTTGCTTTCTATTCCAGTATATCTAGAGTGGTGAAATAACAAGGCCAGCCATGTAGCCAAAGGTCTCTCCAAGCATACAGGAGATGAGCCATGCCTGCCATGGTCTTTCCCAGTCCAGAGGAATAGGAAATGCTCCAAGCCATGCTCCTACAAAACTAGAAATTGTAGTGATCAGGAGACTATACTCCCAAATGGATGTAACTCTATTTTTACTGAAAACTTTTAGCCATGCTTTGAGATTTGATCCTAACAAATATAAACAAGGTGCAGTAGTAAAAGTAGACAAAAGAACTGCAAAAAAAAATTGATTCCAACACCAACTCTATTCCTGGTGCTCCATATAGATCCATATAGAACAAAAATCACATGAAATAAAAGCAAGACATAAGAAAGTAGACACAACATTTCAAAACTCTGGTTAACCTTATGTGATAGTGAACTTCTTTTAGAGGATACATTTGGTTTTACTACCAAATATAATACTAGATTGACAGCAGTTCCAAAAACAGAACAGATGTACAACCACATCAAGTGTGTTTCCAATATTGAGAAGTTCTCCAAGAACACTGATGGAATGAAGATGCGTAGAATAATTGAAAATATGCATAAAAGATGGGTATACAGTAGTCTCTTGATATCTGTACTTTTCATGGTGTTTTTGGTTTTTGTTGTTGTTTTTTTTTTTTTTTTTTTTTTTTTTTTTTTTTTT
>NW_025999999.1:16329018-16376753 GCF_001458135.2 Marmota marmota marmota
GTTTTTTTTTTTTTTTTTTTTTTTTTTTTTTTTTTTTTCTTTTGGTCATTAGATAACTCTCCTGACCGCACAGGAGAAGGGGAGGCACTGCCTCGCGCTCTAAGTGCATCAGGCTGCCATGACCCTCACAGGATCGATTCTTTTTATCCTGTGATACTCGGGATTAAACCCCTGTCCTTGTGCATGCTAAGCAGTCACTCTATCCCTGAACTACATCCCAGCTTTATTGTATTTCAAGGCAGGGCCTCACTAAATTGCCCAGGCTGCTTCAAACTTGCAACCCTCCTGCTTCAGCCTCCCAAGTAGCTGGGATTACAGGCATGAGCCACTGCACTCTGCCTATACCCTGGCTTTTAGGTAAAATATTTGCAGAAAAGTTGTGTTAAACACACAAGAAAAGAAAAATAAAGCCAGACTTTCTCACAGATGCTGAATTCACAAACATATATAGGGTTGAGAGGTGCCAGACTAAGCACTTACAGTACACATGTAGCATAAATTTTAGATGAGGTGCGCTGAAATATTTTTCTGCTTAAAGTCATCTTCATTGTTCCGGGAGAATGGTGGAAAGCATACTTTTCTAGTCATTCTCTTTTTCAGGATCATGTGTTTGGGACCACACTGTGGCCAAGCCTCTGGAAAACATGGGCAGCCCTAGTAGTATCTCTAAGAGTTTTAAAGGGGCCATCGATTAGCTGGCGTTGCTCCAGGTAAAAGCCTCCCGAATCAATAATCTCAGGAGCCTCACAATCTCACTTTCCTTTCAGAAGCATTTCCCAAGCAAAATGTGGCATAAAGCCAAAGAATTCTTAATTTGGAAAGGAAGTTTGCAGTCTTCCAGTTTGATTTTTATCTCCTACCCAAATTTCTTTTAAATAATTGACTTTAATTTTATAACATAATGAGTAAGATTATTTTAATCAAAAGGAAAAATAAATTTGTGTAGATTTGTTTTGCTTCAGTAGATTATCACCCAGCACTTGTGACAAAATGTCTGTGTAAGATCTTTTCTTCCTCTGAATTTTAGGATGAATCTAGATCATCTGGACTGTCCAACAACAACAACAAAAAAAAAAAAACTGAAAATGTTAGTTGTCATCACACTGGCTTTTGCATTTTTCTTAATAGGGCAAATGAGCCCACTTCCTAAATTTCCTTATGTTAACTGTCAAGAAACCCAGAACTGTTTTCAGCCCCAGCCATTTGTAATTAGAGCTGTCCCAGCACGGTGACATTGACAAACACCAATCTTCAACAAGCAACAATAGTGGAATGGTGTTACCACGTTTGGCTAAATCCAGTGGTTCTAGGAGTGACTTGCAAATAAGACCTCCTGTCTTGTCAGACGCAGGTGGAGCAGAACAGGCTATGGATCTTCTGGGCCTTTTGTCTGCACCCTGTTGCTCTTCATTGTTTTCATAACCATGCTATTGAGCTGTAACTCATAAAAGGATTAGATGTTCGGATTGAGTGTCCAGGCTTGCAGTAGGTAAATTTCTGGAAAGTTCCCTGGTAATTTAGCAGCCTGTTGTGGTTATTTGTATGAAATCTACTTTTGCATGACCTTTCTCAATACATGTTATAAAAATAATATGAGATACAGTGGAAAGTTTTTCAAGTTACTTAGAAGTAGTCAAAATGATGTCACCAGAAAACACTTAATTTTTAATGTCAGCACCCAAATTAATATCTTTGGTATCTAAAAGCCAAATCTGTTGGGGGCTGTGTGGGAGTGACTTAAGCTTACTTAAATCTGACTGAGTGTTGTCTTTGGTAAAGCCAATTTGTACAGAAAGGTAATTATTAAAAAGCTTTTTTTTTCCCCTACTTTTTTTTGGGGGGGGGCATTTTTGGGGTACCCAGAGGTGCTTTACCACTGAGCCAAATCTCTAGCTCTTTATATTTATTTGTTTGTTTATTTATTTATTTTTATTTTAAGACAGGGTCTCACTCAGTTGCTTATGGCCTTGCTAAATTGCTGAGGCTGGATATGAACTTGTAAGCCTCTTGCCTCAGCCTCCCAAGCCACTGGGATTACAAGTGTGCACCACCATTCCAGCAAAAAGCTACTCTTATTTGGGTATAAACTTATAGAAACTCAAATTATTTTAAAATAGAAAAAACATTTTATTATAAATTTGAAAACTCAAATGTCAAAATTTTCATGTGATTAGAAATATGGCTACTTTTACATTCTAATATTAGAGAGAGGTTTGTCCTCAGAGAGGTGAGAAAGATCAACATGGCTTCAGTGAAGGTTAACAGAAACAGACAACAGTGTTCAGTATCACTTAAACTGAATTTTCATAATATAAATTTGGCCCCTTGTACTTTTTTTGTAATCTTTTTTTAAAAAATTTATTCTTATTTGTTATATATGACAGCAGAATGTGTTTTAATTCAAAATATACATATATAGCACAATTTTTCATATCTCTGGTTGTATACAACATAGAGTCACACCATTCATGTCTTTATACATGTACCTAGAGTAATGATGTCCATCTCATTCCATTATCTTTCCTACATATCATCACCCCTCAATTAAAAAAAATGAACCTCATGTTGGTGAATCAACTGCACTAGGTTTTGTTTGGCAGATTCAGTAGTGCCTCGTGGACAGTTCCAAATCCCTGTGGAAGNCTCCCTCCCCCTCCCTCCCCTTTGCCCTATCTAGAGTTTGTCTATTCCTCCCATGTGCCCCACCATCCCCATTAGGAATCAGCCTCCTTATATCAGAGAAAACATTCAGCATTTGGTTTTGGGGGATTGGCTTACTTTACTTAGCATGATATTCTCCAACTCCATCCATTTACCTGCAAATGGCCCCTTGTACATTTAACATAGAGTGATTTCTTCCTCCTTTCCATTAGTTACAGTAAAGATGACATCTTTTAAAACAAGCCTTGGGTAGACAATAACCAATAAAATGTGGGTGTCATATGTGTAGTGTTCAGGTACCTAAAACATGAATAAAATTTTGCAATGAAGCATTTTCCTATATTGACAATGTATAGGAAAAATTAAATAAATTAAATAATATATTTGGGCCTATGTGTTCAGACACTTAGTACTCAGTTTTTACCAATTATTTTATATCTAAGCTGAACATTTCACAAATGTTGATGTGAGGTAGAAAAATAACTATTTTCTTTTCTGTTTTATGTATAATGGATGTTTTTTTATAAATTTTCCTTGGTATTAACAGTTATTCAACAGGACAAGCAAATATTGGGATTTCTTTCTAGTAAAGCACATGTATACGTACATGGTATACATATTCATTCAGTCATTTTTAAAAGGCTGGCCCTAATGGAGAAATAAAAAGAATGTTTTAATGATGAGAGATACACAATAGTCTTGTAGTTGTTGATGGAAAGAGTCTCAAAATGTTTCAATTATGTGCTTTTTACAATTGCTAAAAATTTCCTTTTGCATTCGTCTTCTCACCCTTTATTTCTTAGAATTTTTATATTATTGAGAGAATATGCAAAGAATGTTTTAGAAAAAAAAAAACAATACAGAGTATTTTCTGCTCTCCCTTGACTTCTTATGTTGGTACATGCATCTCTACAAAATTCCTTCTCCAAAGATATCCAGAAATACTTAACTTCATCCACCATGTTTCTTATGCCCTCCATCTTCTTCCTCCATATACACAGAGCTCATTCTCTCTTGGTCTTTTTCTCTCTCACCTCCTTCTGCCTTTTTTTTTCTTTTTGTCTCCCCTCTTTTGCAGAGTCTTCCCTGTCTAACTTTAAATTGATTAGAATGCATTAATTTTTAAATAAGTGTCACATATCCTTAACTGAGCACTAAAAGGTTGAGAAGGCTTCATGGTGTAGAGTCTGATCCAAAACTAAGTGAGAAGAATTTTAAAAACAAGGGCTGCCCTTCATTAGCCCTCCTGCTATCTCCTGACAGGCTCCGTGCCCCTACGTGGCCATGCCAGGCCAGGGCAAGCCCCGCTGCCGTGCACCATTTACCCTCTGTCAGCAGCTTCAGTCAGAGCCAGGCGATACTGTACATGCGAGTCTGTCATGCGTCAGCCTCAATTAAGCTCATATTGCTGTGCTTAGGAAACGCAACAGCCTCCTGTTAACCATTTTTTTGTT
Source organism: Marmota marmota marmota (assembly GCF_001458135.2). NCBI lineage: Eukaryota > Metazoa > Chordata > Mammalia > Rodentia > Sciuridae > Marmota > Marmota marmota. The sequence continues at coordinate 16,333,134 of NW_025999999.1, forward strand.
GTTTCTTTTTTTTCCCCCTCCTTTTTCCATTTTTTCTCATTCACCTCTCTTCAGAAACCCATGTTTCATTTGGTAAAAGTATGTGCATGCTATTTTAACTTTTTACAAAGAGAAATGGGTTTTAAAGGAAGGAACTCATTTAGGTTCCACTACGTTGACTCTACTCATGGAAATGTGCTCAAATATGCCCAAATGTGTTAACACCTGAGTGTGTTATTTAAAACAGGGAATTATGGGCAACCCGACTGACATTTTGTACCTGTGCCAAGTTTGGTCTTGAGTCTTACAAAGCAGTTTGCCATTAGGTCTTTTAAGAGTAGAGGAGCAGCAGCCATCCAGCTTTATCAAACGTTGAAGTGCTTCCTTCTTCACAGTCTGTCATTGACTCATGCCCTTGGCATCTAAGGTGGTGGTTTTTTTGAAAGGAGAATGGAATTGTACTACTTTTTTTTTTTTTGGTGGGGGGAGTGTAGACAGCACCAGTTTATATTTGGTTCACTATTTTGTGGTTTACCATAAGTTTATGGGAAAAACAAAAAGATCACCCGTGGCTTCTTCATGCTGGGTAGCTTGTCAGCCAAGTTAGTCTCTTATGAGCAATTACCTTTTGAAGGGAATTCTCAAAAAAAAAAAAAAAATTCAGCAAGAAGCTTTTGGAGACATTTTTCTCTTTATTCTGATAACTAATGAACACTCAAAAGAGCTCCTTGTGTACTTGAGTGTATAGGTCTGTATGGAACTAGCTGGAGTTTTGAAAGATTCGTGGAGATTTTATGGGCCTGGTCATTTTGTGAACTTCTGCCAACCCAAGAGGCTGTTGTCAGTCACAAGGCACAGTGTGACAGAAATCACAACACTGTAAATACTGGGAGGTTTGTGGCAAGACACAAGGTTCTCAGCAGAAAGCAAGGTCAGTTTCACAGATGAGAATGGAGACAAAAAGTATGTAGGTATTTTTTTCTTTTTTCCTAAGCACACCACCAGCATAGGTAAGTAGTTTTTAAATAGCATCATATTGATGATCAATCCATGGAAACGGATGGAGTATACAGATAATGGAATTCAGACTTCCAAAATATGGGGCCAAAGGATCATTGCTGATTTTATTAATTGAAAAACTTAAAAATCCATAATTATCCAAAGTTCATATTGGCAATAGATTAAGGATTTCCAATAAGATGGTGTAGCAGGCCACAATATTGGCTTTCTGGGAGATGTATATTAGTATTAAATGTGAAGTTATTGAACGTCCTGAGTGAAAATTGTTTGCAAGAACCAACTGTCACAGTAGTTTAGCAGGGCAGGGTTTGCCTGAGATACTGCAGATTTAAGAGATTTCCATTTGGAGAATAAATGGCAGCAGAGAGTCTATATAAATTAATATTTATGAATATTTCTTTTGTACCCCAGGTCCTGATGAACATCATAGAAGGAGTATTCAGTTTAATCTTTCCTAGCAACCACATTCTTATTTGGATAAGTCCCACACCAGTGACTTTTTAGGTTCATCAATTTAGTAAATATTTTTGAGCCCCTACTAAGTGGCAGATGCTTGTTAGGTACAAATGAGTCAGTGCTGAACAAAATAGACATCCCCACCCCTCATGGACTTTAAAGCCTAGTGGTGGAAATAACCATTAAAATGTACAATTTTAAACCATATGAAATGGATTGACTGAAGTAGAGAAGGGTGTTTGTTAAAGTGTGTAACGGGGATCTTGGTCCTAGGCTAAGGGTCAGGAAAATATTCCCAAATAGGTGATATATGCTAGGTGATCTGTGATGTGTAGGAGTGTAGTACACAAAGCCGGTGGGGAATGCTGGGCAATGGGAAGAGTCCACTAAGAAGAAAGAAGAACATGCAAAACCACTGGGGCAGGAAAGAGCATAGCATATTAAGGAACTAAAAGACAGTGTGGCTGGAGCTTAGGGGATGAGGTAGAATTGGTAGTATGCACCCAGAGATAGAAAGGCAGCCATCATAGCCTCTTCGTGGCCATATCTGGGTTTGCTCTTTATCTGAAGGGCATTTTCCATCTGAAAAATGAGAAGGTTAGAATTCAAGTTCTCAACCTTGGAAGCTGTTGGAAATTAGTAACATTTTTCATTGTTTCAGTTACCTGACTTTAGCAGGTAGAGGCCAGGAATGTTACATGTCTTTCAGCATTTGAGAGCTCCAAGGGACAACGATTTGTCCAGCTGAAGATACCAATATAATGCCTCCAGAGAAGGCACTGTACTAAACAGTCATTTGAGTGGCTTGCCACCTAACAGTGTGTTATTCCATAAATAAAAGTAAAATGTAGACTCTAGAAAACAGTGAAGATAATGGCAATGATTTTATTTTATTTTATATGAAAATCTTAGAGCTTTCATACCAAAACAAATGAATGCTACATTAGTTGAGATGGAAGAGGTGTCTCAATCTATATATAACTGGAAATTAGATAAGCTAAAACATGTTTATTTGATGCACTGGAGGCCTTTCAAGACAATAAGGGAAATCTAAAAGAGGAAAAAAGAGGGAAACAATAAGCTAAAGCCAGACTAGAGAGCCGTGAGCTAGACACGAATACAAAGACTAAGTTCTCTGGGACCAATGCCACCCTCAGCCCTGCAGTTGAGAATCTAAGGTACAGAAGTGCACACCCACTTGCATTCGTGCCCGTGCACGTCGTGCACACACACATAATGGGACAGCTAAATTTGAAACTTCTATTTAGCCAGTACACATGAAGAAGGTAAAAATAGTCTTGGGTAAATCATACCTACTGAGTTCCAGCAAAAGTAAGCAAATGCTTTTCTGGAGGAAAGTCTCCCTAAATTAGGCTCTCTGGATTCCCACAGATTAAACTGAAAAGTTATAAAAAATTTACCAAACAGTGCACAGAAGAAAATTACCATAAATGAGAATTCACTTTAACAGCAAACAACACATTTTTATTTCCCAAGATTTTCAGATGTTGGAATCATCAAAAAAATTTAAAAATTATATATAATTATATGTATGTATGCAGAAAATAAGAAAGGAATTTGTGAATGATGAAGCAATAGCTGACTATTAAAATGACCATATAGAACTTTTTGAAATTAAAATCTGGATGAGTAGGTTTGTAAGCAAACAAGAGAAAGTTGAAAAGATACTTAGTGAATTGGAAAATGTATTATACAGAATTCAGCACAGAGAGAAAATTAGATTGAGAACATGAGAGACATGTTGAGACATGGAGGAAGAATGAGAAGATCCAAAGACATCAATTGGAGTCCCAGAAGGTAAAATTTAGAGGAGCAATATTTGAAAACAAAATAATAACTGAGAATTTTTTAAATGTGGAAAAAGACAAAAATCCAGATATACAACATGGACCAAGCAAAACAAATACAAAGATGTTCACATCTAGTCATACTGTTTTGAAACTGTAGAACACCAAAGTCAATGAGAAATAAAAGCAGCCAGAAATAAAAGACTCATCACCTAGAATCAAGCAATAAGTTAATTAAAAGTATCTTAGCAATAATCAAAGACAAAAGACAGTGGAATGATGTCTTCCCAGGATTTAAGAGAAAATAACTTCCAGCCTAGAACTGTCTTCTCAGCAAACCGTCTTTCAATAACAAGAGCAAAGCAACATTTTTAGAGAAATACAAACTGATATTGCCATCCATAGATATTTCACCAAAGAAACTTGTACTTCATAAAAGAGGGAAATTACTTCAAAAGGAAACAAAAAGAGTAAGACTAAAAAGTGAACAAGAAGTTACTAAATCAAATGAAATCTTAAGTATTTTAAGATTTACACTTATAATTTAGATTAAAAATACCAATAGGAGTTGGGTTTAGCTCAGTGGTAGAGGGTTTGTCTAGCATGTGATAGGCCCTGGGTTTGATCCCAAGTAATAAAAAAATGAATAAATGAAATAATAGTAATAACTAGTTTGAGGAAAGATGATGTTTGAAATAATAGAAATGTTCTTGCTCTTGGCCTAATTGTTGAAGTTAAGAGGGGAGTGATCAGAGTTGAGATATTCTAAGCACCTGTAATTTTCAGGAAAGGCATTAACTTTAAACTCGTTTCAATGCATGGTAAAATTGTAAGTGTAACCATTAAAAGAAAAAATGAAATTTCTGAATTCAAAAAATTACTTGCATTTCTATGTAACAGTCAAAAAATTTGAAACAAAGAATAAAGGGCACCACATACAACTGTAGAAGTTACCTGGAAATGAACATAACAAAAGATGTGCAAGATCTGGGGGTGGGGTTGTGGCTCAGAGGTAGAGCACTTGCCTAGCACATGTGAGGCTCTGGGTTCGGTCCTCAGCACCACATAAAAATAAATAAAGATACTGTGTCTATCTACAACTAAAATATGTATAGTTAATAAAAGATGTACAAGATCTAACTTTTCTACTTTGCAGCTGTGATCATGAGCAAGTTACTTTGTCTGAATCTCAATTTCTTATCTGTAATATAGCAATAAAAGTAGTACTTACTTTGTACTGTGGTGAAAATCAAGTGAGAAGTAACATTTAGCACAGTGCCCCATTGTCACCATCGACCTCATCAGGCTGAAAGCCATGAGAGAAGCCATGGCCCAGTGTTCACCTTCTCAGAGTCTAATAGTGATGATAATACAACAGGCAGATAGTTATCAGAAGCTTGAAAAGTTGTAAAAGACAGAAGGTGACAATCAACCAACTGTGAAGAGAAAAATTTTGATCCAGAGAAAAGAGGGTGGGTCCTCAGACAAGACTTTGTGAAGTAGATGATTTTTGAGCCCAGCTTTAAACTACTGGTAAAGCGGAGTAAGCGTGCTATGATTTGGGAGGGCACTGTGTACATTCCTGAGTCCACCTTAGCTGAGTATTCTCAGGACATTCCAGAGGAACAGCAAGGAGATAGGAAGCATAGGAAGAACAGGGGTGCAGTTCTGCTTGGCTGACTGAGAGAAGATGAGGTTGAAGATGGGTTAGAGGAAAGACACTGAGGTAACACAGGTGAGCTTGCTCTGCACAGCCCATTGTGACAGTGAGCCAAGTATTAATTAGCTGTCAGATAAGAAAATGTCTGGAGGACTCTCTAAGGAAAGGTAAATCCAGCCTCTGGAACACTGCCTGGCACATTAGTAAACACAGTTTGGGGCTTTGGGGGTTTTGTTTTTGGTTTTTTAAAATAATTAATGCCTATAGTGCAGTGGGTTCTGAAAAATTGTCTTATTGGTGATGTCATGTCAAACTCAACTAGGGTTTTTTTTCCAATTGACTCTCATGATTGAATGAATTAGTATATGCATGGTCTGAGCCAGCCCATTGCATCTGGAATGAAATGGTTCTTTGGGGAGAAGCAGTGGAAAGGGTACTTATTGGGACTATGAATGTGGAAAGTGGAGACATGATAATGATGACGGTCTCTAGCCCAAGTGCCTGTGTGCGTAAGCACATGCAGCTGGGGGTGGGAGGGCTTTCCCGGGATGGGGAAAATGTGGGCCCCAGGATCTCAAATCGCATTTAGGAGCTGTACCGAATTTCCAACAGCTCTTGTTTGAACCACTTGCTGCCTCCACCTGGGAGGCCCCCAAGCTCCAGGGCTGGCCTGGTGCTTCTTTAATGTCGTTCCTGCAGAATATACAGGCTATGTTTGTTTCTTATTTCCAAACCATACCTAATTTTTACAGAGCTTTTCACTTTAATGTTTGGCCCAGATGCACATAATCATCATTCTGCTCATGACTAGACACAGCTGGGGGAAGAATGCCTGCTAGATGAGACTTTAATGAACTTCCTTCCTTGTGAGTAGGGTCTGGGATAAAATGTACATGGATCTGTCTACCTTTTTTCCTTCAGTGGAAGTGATTTGTTTGCCAACTAGTGAGTAGCAGAATGGATCCTGTGGGTGGATGGAAGTTAAAGGTGCAATAGGAGGAGACCCCAGCTGGTGAAGGACATAAGTGAATGGACTGTGGAACAGAGAATACAGCTGTTCAGGTGCCTGGGAAGGTCTTGACCCTTTGAATAGTATTTTGATTTTTGAAACTGTTCAGCAACAATCTGGAAGTGTTCCCAGGACCTTTAAAACTCTCCACTAAAGTAATTCTGGCAACAGTGCGGAAATCTTTGTGATAGGTAGAAGCACACTATGTTTTTAGGCCTGCTAAATAACTTTGTGTAATAATAACAGTGCATGTTGTTCCTTTCACTTAATTATTATTGAACTTTAATAGAATTTGCAACTCATTGTTGGCCTATAGTATCTGGCTCTTTGCAGTATTTCCATTACTGATCATTCAAACTATTTGATTCCTACAAGCATTTTATTACTTCTATGGTGGGAGACACTGTGGAGATATAAAGAGGAAAGACAGACTTTGCTCTCCAGGGGTTTTGTTTAGCGGATAAAAGAAGAAGTCTTGCTTGCTAAGCTGATGGTTAAAGCAAAAGTGCAAACTACTTATTGACCATAGAGAAGAAGAAATGGATTCAGTTGAGGAATACTGGGAGGATTTCTGGTTGGGGTCAAATTGTAGGGGGGGGGGGGTGTGTGTATAAACACATGTGTGTGCTTGTGACACAGGGGATCAAACCCACAGGCACTGTACCAATGAACTACATCCCAGACCTTTTTATAATTTTTAAGGTAGGTCTCACTGAGTTGCCTAGACTGACCTTGACTTTGTGATCCTCCTGCCTCAGTCTCCCAGGTCGCTGGGATTACAGGTATGCACCACAGCACTCAGCTGAGGGTCAGTTTTGAACTGAGAATTTTAAGCAAGGAATGAGGGATAGGAGAATTCAGAGATGCTTGGGAAAAGAGACAGTCTGGGAACATGAAGTGCTTTGGAAGTATGCTTTGGGAAGCAGATGAGCCACACGTGCGGTGGGCTGGGGCCAACAGAAGTCTTGCCTGTCGGCCAGGACTTGGGTCTATATAAGGCACTGTAGGTTTTCCTTGTTTTATGGACAGAGACTTCAGAGACCCTATTGGTTGCTATTTATTGTTCAAAGATGAAAATTTTTTGTTGGGAATGGCCTTTTCTCTTCCGTCTTGTTTTGGTAATTTTCAGTAACTGTCATTTGTTTCAATATTCACCAATAAACTCTAAGTAGACTGACCATATAAGGACTCATCACTGTCTCCCAAAGTGTGTTTCCCTGCAGAAGGTGTCCCACCAAAAGAGGGCTTCCTGGTCACATGTCCCTGTGCTGCCATTGCACTCCTGTCTTAGACGGTCAGATTGTACATTACCATAGAAATGGTTCTGAGAAGAAAAGTCCTTTTTAACTGTCTAATGAAGAGTTGCTCAAATGTGTTTGGTCACAGATTCTGTTCATCTTATTAACATCTCACAAAACAAGTTGGGGAAAATGTTGGATTAGGGTACACTTCCTAAATAGTTTTTACTTGTGTTTCTCATAGTTCCTATAACATCCCAATGAGATCGTCATTATTTTTCATCTTTCAAATAAGACCTGAAATTATATGACTTTCCCAGTTTACAGACCCAAAAGAAAACCAAAATTTGTACTTAGATTGCCCTGACCTGAGAGCCATCCCACCCCATTATACTACCTCTTACTTTCATATACATCATTTCACTGAGCACCCCTGTGTCTTACCTGGCTCTGGGTCTGTCCCAGGAGCCTTTTTTATGTGTGTCTTCCTTAGCTGGTCTAGTCGTGGCCTCAGCCTACACCCTTAATTGTCCATTGTGCAGCACCTTTCATGGTCTGCACTCTTCCATGTGGATCTGACCACTCCAAGTGCACAGTATTATGTGTTAGCCTCCCCACACACCTTTTTTTGTACACTTGTCTTCATTCTCCAGGCCTCATGCTCCTTAAATACCGGGTACATTTAGTAGGTTTGTGTCTAACGCATTTCTTGGCCTACCGTGTCTCTCGGTGCTGCATTGCTCGGGAGTGGGGATCTGGAGTGAGACCTGGGCACTTTTTCTCGCTCTGGTACTGATTGTGCTGCTGGGTCAACTTGCTAAGAAACAAAAAGGTGGGGTTTTTTTTCTGTATGCAGGTAGTTAATCCACTGATAGGGAAACAGTTATCCCATCAAAATGTAAGTACAGAAATGTACCACAAAATGCAGAAAGCCAATCAATATATTTAAAAGCCAAACTGGAAACTGGGCTCTGTGTTTCTGAAAGAGACTTCAGGTACAGATGTTTCTGTAGGTTTTAACCCTACCTGGCACAAGGCACAACCGTGCAACAGGATCTGTACTTCAGCTTCCTCTGCCTTTTATTTATGCACTTTTTAGCTTTGGCTTTGGAAAATCTTAATGCAGACCAACAGTGCTATTTTTATGTATGAAATTTTATATTTATAGAATAAATAGTGTCTTAAAAAATGAAGTGTAATAAAACCAGGTATAAGAGTCTCAACTAAAAATAGTCACATATTTCTTTATAAGGGACCAAGGGAAAATCAGGAAATAAGTGCAGACTGGCCATGTTCTAAAACAAAATAAGAATTGAAAGATAAAATGATTGATTCCTATAATTTAGATTTTTTAACCTAAGTTAGTTAGTTCTAATTTCTCTGTTCATTTAAGAGTTTGGTGTAGCATACCTCTTTCGGACATCCTGAAACTTTTTGTCAAATAGCTGTAGTTTTTAAGGCTGGTTCAAAAATCTGAACTAAAAAATCCAAAGCACAAGTTAAGGGGTAGATTAGCCAAAAGTTTAAGCTGTGCAAGTAAGAATAGGCTCTAACTTAAGTTTTCAAAATTCCAATTATGGGTGTTCAAGTGTATTTGGACAAGCTGGTTTGTTATTTCTGGAGTTAATAAGCAATTTCACAATGTACTATATATCACTTTTAAAGACATGATAAATTGTCCCTAATGGTATTGTGTGTATAAACTAGAGCTCTTTCTGCTGTGTATATAATTCTCAGGATTGGGTGGTACACCTGAAAAGGCTTGGATTTTAATGGGGCCTTTTTAGCACTTTTGCACCTCGTATGCTCAGGATTATGCTTGATTGATGACTTTAAATGTGCTGGCATGAGAGATATGTAGATCTTAATGCTCTTAAACCATTTGTTTTCCAATCTCTGTAAAAGGTCCCTCTGTTTTGGGGTAACACTTTATCCTTCTTAAGTAAACAGAAATAGGTTTCTGGGATTTTGCTCTTTAGCATTGTAAATCCAACAGGAAAGAGACAAGCTAGAGGCTTTTAAGAGAAGGCTAAAAACACCATGTTCCCATTTTATTAGAGTAGCCAAAAAAAAATCAGGGTGTGTGTGTAGATATGTTTTTTCTTTCTTCTAAACAATATTAAAAATAACTCTCTTTTTTGGCCAGAACACTGAATCTTCTCTTTTCCTCTGGGCTGCTCGATACCTCACCATTATTCTCAGCCTGCTGGCTGAGAAGTCTCTTTGGATCCTGTCATTCTCTTAAAACAGCTACAGGGCTGGCTCCTGTGTGACCAAGGGGATGTTCTCCCCAACAGTCTTAGAACAAGAGATCCCGGCTATAAATTATATCCTACTTCCCAAAAGGCACTGGGACTTACTCCTCAAGCCTGGAGGAGTTTTATAATCCATTCCTGTAGGATTCCTCTGGTCTAGACAGAATCTTCAATGCTTCAGGAGGGGCTGAAAAAACTGCTGGTGAGGGTTCCCAGTTTCCGCTTCCCCATCTAGGCACTATGTGGGGAAAAGGGAGCAAGCTGCTTCTGCTGAAAGAACAGACTGTTTCAAGATTTTGAGATCTGATCATAAACAGTTTACATGGGGAGGCGCTGGTCAGCAGCAGCTTTGACTGCCAAGCAGTGAAACCCATTGCAGCAGATCTGACTGCACAGGCCTTGGCCTCGGCTCCCAGTTGTCCATCATCTTTTGAGAAAAGAGACCAGCATGGTTCTGACAAATGCATTTTCACTTCCGACTAAGATCTGAACTTCAGGACTCGAGAGTTGAAAGACTAGTGCATTTACCCATATTTATAATATGTTGCTAATTAGCAGTCACTGTCCTTGTGATCTTGTTCTTTGTCGTCCTCTTGAGGCATCCCATTTGTTTCATTTTCTTCCTCTCCATCATCAGACACACTAAATGGAATATGGATTATTCTGGCAGCAGGGCAGTTTGAGCCCCCTGATTAGTCTAGAATGAAATGTGAAGGGAAAAAATGTTTGAAATGAGCCATTGTGTCTCCTTGTTCTCAAGATGTTATTTTGAAATCTTCGTGGGTGGTGATATATTTACTGGTAATTCATTTTACCTAGAGACTTCTAGGATTCCTGGGAGGGCTTTTTTTTTTTTTTTTTTTTTTTTTAATGCTTTCTCGTTTTTTTTTTTTTAAATTGTTCTTATTAGGAAAAATGTTTATAGGTGAAATATGAGTATAATAGCAGAAAAGATAAAAGTTCCAGACATAATCTTAGAGTAACTAAAATAACTGACAGCCTCGAAGCCTTTTATCCCCAGTTTGTGGCTGTTGTTTTAAGTCTGTGAGTCAGCAGTATCTGATACATTTTCTGCCTAATAATCCCCAAATTTTTTTCACTTAGACTCTTGAAATTGTTTATTTTAATGAGTATTTTATAATAAAATAAGGCTGAATACATGTTGGACTTGGGTGTAACTTTTGTGACAGCATGCACGTGCATGTGTGTGTGTATGTGTGTTTAAGACTTTTGATAGTTTGGGGTTTGTGGATCAGCGATAGAGCACTTGCCTTGCACGTGCGAGATCCTGGATTTGATCCTTAGCACCACAAAAAAATAAGTGAAGTAAAGGTATTGTGTCCAACTACAACTAAAAAATAAATATTAAAAAAAAGACTTTTGAAAGTGCAACAGCCACCATTACATATGTAAACACCACATCAGAAGTACCTTGTGTAATATACAGGAAAAGCTTACATGAGTCTGTGTTGGAAAAATAGATTGATAGAGCCAGAAAAGATCTAAAAGCCAACTCTAGCTGCTTACAAAGGAGAAAACTGAGGCCTGGCGAAGCAGCATACATGATGGCCAAAGGAAACTAAAACCAAGGTTTTCAGCTGGTGGTCCACCCATCTTAATGTATACCAGGGATGTGCTCTGACCTTTGTCTTCAGATACTGTGTATTCGCCATTCCCATATAAACAGATGAAGACATAATGGAATAATTTTATTAAGTATAACAGTATTTAAAATTTCACATAAATGGACCCACAAAGCCTGCATCATAACTGTTCACTTCCAAGGTGTTTTGTTCTGTTCAGACTGTTAGAGCGTTTAACAACTTACAAATTAATTGCAAATGCAGCTAGCTGAAATCTTCATCCACTAATAGCCAATTAATTAAACTTATCTAATGTTTATCACGCATAATTGCCTGGCAGATAATTGGTCCTCGTTAAATATATGTTGTCTTCTCTGTCTCAGTTCTATCTTGAGCCAGTTTCTCAAATGGTAGACTTTGAATTACCTCGAGTGTGGTTTTTTTTTTTTTTTCTGTTTGGTTGGTTGGTTGGGTTGTTTGTTTTTTTGTTTTGTTTTGTTGTTTGTTTGTTTGTTTGGTACAAATTCCTGCTATCCAACTTCTATTTGAAATCTCTGGGGATTCTATTTATTTAGCTGGGCAGATGCTCTCTTCACACTAAAGTTTAAGAATTACTGCTTAACGTAATGATAATGAAATTTTAATTGTTTAAAGTATATTCAGTTGATCGATTCGATTACGAATGTGGAAATACTGAAATATTATCATCAGACAGATTTTAGAGTAATTATATAGATTCAACAAACCCTGTTCCTTATATGACAATTGGTTTTTTTGTTGTTTGTTTTTTAATTCTATCATAATTATTGAAAATTATTCTGATAACACAGAAGAATTTAGAATAAAAAGTAGAGGGGCCTTCTGCTTTCCCTCTAGACATCCATCTCTCCCACTCCCACTGCCTAACTACAGCTACAGTTGGTGTGTATGCTTTGGGATTTTCACCCATGTATTTGTATAGTTTACCTATATGTAAGTACATATTTATATGTAATGTGTACAGACATAAACACATTTGTGTCTGTGTGCATGTTTATATTTATTACTTATTCATACATTTGGCAAGTATTTGTGCATCTTCTTGTGCCAGGACATGCTACTGAGAAAACACCAGTGACCAAACAGATGACATCCCTATTCTCGTAGAACCTATTGTCTCCAATAGTGGGACAATAAATCAGTAAAATTGTAGTTTGGAATGTGGTTCTGATACATACTATAAAGAGACATAAAGTTGTATAAAAAAAAAGATCAGGGGTTTTTCCTTTAGATGTGGTGATCAGGGTGAGATGCTGAGATGTTGTCTAGGCAGAGACCAGAATGAAGTGAGGCTATGAGCCCTCTGTGTATACAAACCATGCTTTTTTTCTTTTAAGAAAACTAAATTTTATTTTGAGTACTGTTCTGTGCTTTTCATTTTCCATTCAACTATGATTTCTGTATACATTTCTATATATGCATCTAAATTATTCTTTTTTAGCGACTACTTATATTTCATACTATGTCTATGTCATAATGCAACCATTAACATATTACTAGACACTTTATATTTATAAATACTGCATTAAAATTCTACAGATCATAATGTTCATGTTTAAGTATTATAGGATTAATATTACAGTTTGGTTACAAAGTGGAATTATTTTAAGTATCAGTAAAAGAGTCACTTTTCAAAAATGAATTAATTTCACATTCAGATAGAGGTAAGGTTTACTTAACCATTTTGAATTTTAAATTGGGCCATCAAAAAATTCTAAACCAAGTCTTCTTTATACAATATTATATTTTACTGTTTTCTGTCTTTTAAGAAGTTATTCCAGTCAACTTAAGCACTGGTTCTCATTCATAGCATTGTGACCAATTTAGGTCCATTTATTTTTATGTTGTCTGCTCTCTTAGTATTGGATCATGCATTTAATCTTCTGTGTTGCTGTCTTTATGTCATTCTTTATCAAAAAGTATTTGATCCAGTCTGTATTTTTGCTTTCAAATGTAAGATCTTCTTATTTAAACCTTTTTTTCTTAGCTATAAAAGGCAGATAAACACATATCATACAGAGAAAACTATTATTGACCTTCTGGGATGTATTAGTTGATTTTTTTCAGTGTACGTATTTGTACCACATATAGAATACGGTAGTTTTAGAGTTTCATTATGGGTTACCCAGTTCTATTGACCCTCTTTGATACACAACTTTCTCATCTGAAAGCCGGCCCATTAACCCTCCCGTAGCACCTTCAGTTGCTTGTTACCCACTCTATGTAAACAATTCAGCAGATTTTCCCCACTTGGCCAATTGAGTTGACATGTGCTATGAAGACTGTTTGCCCAGTGAATGCATCTGGGGTTACAAGTGGTGTCCCTGAAAACTCCAGCACCCTTGGACACTTGGTGTGTGCTTGTCATCCTGGCTATATCTGTGCCTGCCTTGGGATAGTTCTTGATTCTATGTGGGTAGCATTTGAATTCAGGATTCACATCCCTTCTTAGGGAAAGTTGCCAGAAAGTTCTCTCACCCCTTGTTATTACCAGGCCCCTCAGGGAATTTTGAATTTTCACAGAGAAAAAGATTTTCCTCCCACACTGTTTCTCATGTCCCTTCATTCTTTCCATTCCCTATTTTACCACCACAGAGCTCCAGGGAGAATTGTTGGCTTTTAAGTGGAAGCTTATCTGGGTTTTTCCCTCCTTGGAATCAAGAGGAAACAGAATCTTTAAAAGTTGAACTTTGGGGCTGGGGTTGTGGCTCAGTGGTAGAGCGCTTGCCTAGCACGTTCGAGGCCCTGGGTTCGATCCTCAGCACCACGTAAAAATAAGCAAAATAAAGGTATTGTGTCCACCTACAACTAAAAAATAAATAAATAAATAAATAGTTGAACCTTGCCAGGCGAGGTGGTGCATCATGCCTGTAATCCCAGCAGTTCACAAGGCTGAGGCAGGAGGATCATGAGTTCAAAGCCAGTCTCAGCAAAAGTGGGGCACTAAGCAATTCAGTGAGACCCTGTCTCTAAATCAAATACAAAATAGGGCTGGGTATGTGGCTAAGTGGTCCACTGCCCCTGAGTTCAGTCCCCAGTACCAAAAAACAAAAGTTGAACTTTCTCTCCAGTTAGTCTTCCCCTAGGAAAGGGTTTCTTGTATTTGGATTCCTGCATAACAGTCTCAAATTTAGGAATGGGTGCTATTAATGCAGAAATTGATATTCAAAAATAAGACTCTGAAGCAATTTAGAATTAAAATTTTTGACTTGCCCTCAGTTTTCAGGAATGGCTGAAGCAACATTATGTTAAGTTTTCTGAGCTCCAAGTGACTGCAATCAGCAGTTTTGCTTTAAAAAAAAAATGAATAACTCACCAGTTTGGAGGTTAAGATACAGATAAATCCCATGTGATGCCATCCACATATATGCCAGATCTCCCAAATATGCCATATATAATTCATAAGTCCTTCTGTGCGGTACAGTACACAGTTGTGTGACTATGATGTTTTCGAATGAAGATGATTTTTTTCAATATTTCTTCAAAAATGCTGTTTTATACTATTAAAACCGAGAATAGAGGTGAGAAGGACCATAATATATTAAAGAAACACATTAATTGTGCCTAAAGGTGTTTGTTTTTTCTTGAAATGCCCACTTAGTTCCTAATTGATCAAAAGATGAAGGTTCCAGAGAGTCTTTCTTCTGACAGACTTGATTATGTAGGAGTTCCCTTCTAGAGAACTTGTTATTTTATAAACACATGCATATGCATAATATATTCTGCCCAACACTCCCACTTTCTGATCTGCACAGTACAATAGAGCATCCCATGGAGTCACAGAACAAAGAAAATCTTTACTCTGAAATTCTTTCCTTGAGCTGAATATGTCTTCTGCTTCAGAGAAAAAAACCCTAGCCTGCTTTGGTTCGCCTCTCCAACCCTCTGAAGGGAATTTTAGGTACCACCAGTGTGCTCCAGGAAAATAGTACATTTCTGTACTGGAGCTTAGGTTGATTTACTAGTGTGGAATCAAGTTTCATTCGAGATGTTTTACCTGTATCACTGCAGTTAGTTTCTACTTAGTATTTCACATGATTAATTCAAAGCTGAGAGAATTTTAATCACTTGCTATAATTGTTTAGCTCTTAAGTGGTGGAGTTAGGATTCGAACATGAGCTCTTCTGACTCCAGTGTGCTGACATTTCTGTTCAGCAGAACATAGACTCAAATTTGTACTAGCTGATGGATAGAAAATCACTCTACCCCATTCAAGGGAACTGAATTATCTTTTTCAGTCCACAATCGTCACCACTAAATTCGGTTCATTGTGGATTTATGGCATTCACTTCCTTACACAATACCATAAAATGAAAAGTAATAAAATGATATTTGTAACAATAATATGAGAAAGCATTGGGCTGAGGCTGTGGCTCAGTAGTAGAACCCTTGCCTGGCATGTGTGAGAGTGAGGCACTGGGTTCGATTCTCAGCACCACATATAAATAAATAAAATAAAAGTCTATCAACAACTATACACACACACACACACACACACACATTTATATTTTTGAAAGCATAGGGAAAAGAAAATACTGCTGTGCTCTCTGCCCAGTGTTTCCCAACTTGTCACCATAGAACCCTTTTTTTCACCTGTTTTTTTTTTAATATTTTTAGTTGTAGATGGATACAACACCTTTAACTAATTTATTTATTTTGTGCAGAGCTGAGGACAAAACCCAGTGCCTCACTCTACCATTGAGCCACAACCCCAGCCCTATTTTTTAATATCATATGAAATAGTTCAGCATTCTAAGACACTGTAATCTATGAACCACTTATTGATGAAATCCCACCATGTGTAACTTTGCCAGCCATGTCCATGTTGATCTTTTCTCTAAGTAAGTGGATCTCAGTTGGGGTGTTATTTTTCCCTAGGAGAACTGGTGAACCTTTATTGAACATTTTGGTTATTTCTGTGGTAAGTCAAGGACAATAGGCATCTGCAATATATTGTACAATCATTTACTACACAGTCCCTGGTCCTACACAGACTCTCAAATGTCCTGCTAGTCATTTACTTAGACAAACATTCTGTTTATACTTATGTGAGCCTCGTTTTCCATGTGAACACCAAGTATTTTTGACATGGTTTTAACATATTCTGATTTTTTTCAAGTATGTGATAATTGTGCAAAAGCAGGGTATATCTTTGTTTTTGTGTCTTTGTTTTTGTTGGGTTTTTTTTTGGGGGGGGTCCCCTGTGCTAGGGATGAAACCCAGAGTTGCTCTAACACTGAGCTATATTCCTAGCCCTTTTATTATTTAATTTGAGACAGAACCTCAAATTAAAAGTTACTCAGGCTGGCCTCAAATTTTCGATCCTCCTGCCTCAGCCCCCTGAATAACTGGGATTATAGGTGTGTGCCATCATGCCCAGCTGAGTATATTCTAAAAGAGTTGTTTACTGTTATAAAATAGGTAGGATTATGCTACAGTGACACATTA
Organism: Marmota marmota marmota; assembly: GCF_001458135.2. Lineage (NCBI taxonomy): Eukaryota > Metazoa > Chordata > Mammalia > Rodentia > Sciuridae > Marmota > Marmota marmota. Next base: position 16,349,629 of record NW_025999999.1, read on the forward strand.
ACCTACAAATCCTGGTGGCTTAACACTAGGATGTTTTTTGTTTCTTTATGTTAAAAATCCATTCTAGCATTGGCATAGACTCTGTTCAGTTACTCAGGGATCTGGACTGATAGAGCTGCACCATGGAGGTTATTGGCAGCCATCTCAGCCAGGGATAGACTGCATTTATTCTTATACGCTTTCACCCCAAAAATTAGGCACTTCACTTTTGACTACAGCCCAGTGGCTAGACCTAGACTCAGGGTTCCACTTGTAAGGGGACTGGGAAGGAAAGAGGGACAGAAGAAAATTTAGCAAGTACAATGTTCATGGTAGTACCATTTGCAGCATTCAAGTTGTCATTTCAATGCTCAGGTATTGATTTGTGTTATGATTTGAATGTGAGGTGTCCCCCAAAAGCTCATATGAGACAATGTAAGAAGGTCTGGAGGAGAAATTATTGGGTTATATCCTTAGCCTAATCAGTGAGTTAATCCCTAATGGGATTAACTGAAGTGGTAGGATATGGCTGGTGGAGGTAGGAATTGGGGCATGGCTTTGGGTATATATTTGTATCTGGAGAGTGGAATTTCTCTTTGCTTCCTGATCACCATGATGTGAGCAGCTTCCCTCTGCCACCCTCTCCTGCCATGATGTTCAGCGTCACCTAGAGGACTAAGACCTCTGAAACTATAAGCCCTTCATAAACTCTTCCTCCTCTATAATTGTGCTGGTTGAGTCCTTTAGTTGCAGGAGCAAAAAAGCTGACTAAAACAATTTGCATGTTGATTTTCCATTTGGGTACAAATATGTACCTACTTAGGTGTGTCTGTTGGTATATTTTTTCTTTATATTACATTTAAGGCATCATTTTGAATTTTTAAAAATTCTATACATTTGTAGATTTGGATTTCATTTTAACACAGCCAAGGGACATTGAGAAATACCTGTAATGTAAGGGGTCTAATAGAAATGAAAGCCACTTTCTGGGTCTTCAGCATCATCAGAATATATAGTAGATCCTGGGCTATATGACTTACAGAGAAATAGTAAGAAGAGAATGAGCTCTTGCTCACTGAGCACTCCCCATGTGCTAGGCCTTATTCATTCATCCTGCTTTAACCCTCACCAAAAACCCCCGAGGAAGCCTCTGAATTCTCCATTGTACACACGAGCACTGCCTTACTCGTTTAAGCATGTTGGGAAAGCTGTAGTTCCCATTTCTGCCCCACCTATGCCACATGTGAGTGTGAAGGGGACCCCGTATTACCTACCGAGAAAGATAATTGGTCTTCAGACATCGAAAGAGACAGCAGGCAAAACATAAGGGTTGGAACCAAGAGGATACTTAGGGAGCCTGAAAGGAAGTCGAGGAGGGGCTGGGGGAAAGGTCCATTGCCCCCAGTGGAAGACCTCTACCAGAGAAGACGGGCATTACACAGATGTGTTCCTGAGAGAGATACCCTGATTCCTTAGCCACACTTTAGCAAATGCCTCTCCCATCTTAACCACACTCAGATCCTCCATGGACTGGTGGATCATCTCTTTTGAGAACCTGATTGTCCATTTTGGGGTCGGTGTCCCAGCAGTAGCATGTGTTGCCCTGAAGGCACCCGCTCGCCTAGTGTTGACCAGACTCTGCGGTGCTATTTAATTCTTGTTTTGGATTGTGCCTTGAGTTTTAAGATGGACTCTCTGACAGGCATAAGCACTTTCACTTAGCAGTTTAATTAACTCAGAATTAGAAAATAGTTTTTTCCAGGCTTCCATTTTTAGTGGTGTTTCCAGCTACCTTTATTCCAGAGTGATGGGGTGTTTTTCCTCTTCTATTGAAAATAATTATGCAAGACGGGCCACTTAAAGATTTCCGTCGTGTCCTCACTTTTGTTCCTCAGTCTTATTTTCCCTCAGTCTTTATTGCTTGAGAAAATACTTCGGTGGCTTATGTTTGGGAATTGACTTTGTGGAATAGCAACGTTTTCCTTGCCTGTGGCAAGACCACATTGGTTCAAGGCTAAGGAACTAGACTGGTCCTACAGAGACCCTGTGGGTGACTCATCTCTTTTGAGAACCTGATTGTCCATTTTTGGGTCGGTGTCCCAGCAGTAGCATGTGTTGCCCTGAAGGCACCCCCTCGCCTAGTGTTGACCAGACTCTTCTGTGCTATTTAATTCTTGCTTTGGATTGTGCCTCGAGTTTTAAGTCACTTGATAATACAGATGGTTTTTACTCCAAAGTTTATCAGTATCATCCAAGTCCCTCCCAGACTCCTTACATACACACATGCGCACAACTATACACAGGTCTCATGTTTTCTTTCTTAAAACCTAAGTTGATCTGTCCTTTTCAAGAGTCTGCCACTTTTTTAGATTTATGTCCCTGTGACCAGGTAGCTTGGCAAGCTGTTTGTCTTCATCACTCAACATCTCCATTAGACAAGCTATTTTAAAACCTTCTATGTAATTATCTGTTTTGACTCTCACTCTTCCACATTCTTTTCTTTATTGTAAACTTTCTTATGACTTTTTTATATCCCTGCCATGTTTGAAAAGGCATTTAAGCCTTCTTATGCTCTTTTGTCTGCTTTTCATTAAGTTTGCCATCAACTCGCATCCCTGCCCATCGCCTCCCTCATAGTCTGACTGCTTTTTTATGCGGGATGCAGTGAACCCTAAATTGGGTGGTCAAGTTTTGTTCTGTCTTCCTTACCCTTTAAAATAGGCAGAGAAACATGGTGCATTGGAGAAGCTGAGTCTGCCAGTTGTTATTGCCCTGTTGCTGTGTGTGACTGTGAAGTGGAAAAGGCTGAGCTGGGGGCCTCATTCCTAATACCAGTCAATTTGGGGCAATAAATGATGAAACAATTCCTGCTTTCAGGCAGCTTTTGCTCTCATGCACCTAAATCCTATTAAAACAAGATGGAATGCTTAGGAATCTGAGGAAAAAGAGATCCTTCTTCCAGAGGCAAATGCAGCATGCATGGCTAACACAGCATTTCATGAACCATGAGCAATGAGCAGGATTATAAGAAGTGGAGATTGTTAGAGTCATTCAGACAGAAAACCACGTGAGAGAGTCTCAGAGGTGGCCAAGTGCAACCTGACTAAGAGTTATGTTCTCAGCCAGGGTTGGTTTTTCCTCCAGGGGACACTTAGTACTTGTCTGGAGATGGTTTTGGTTGTCACACTTGGGGGAGAGAAGCTGCTACTGGATCTTACTGGTAGAGCCCAAGAATGTTGCAATTCATCCTTGCATGCATGAGGCAGACCTTCTCATGCACCAGAGAACTATCTAGCCCAGAACTTCAGTGAGCACCAATGTTGAGAAACCCTGGACTGCAGCCTAGAAGGCATGCCAGAGAGAATTAGGAGAGAAGCCTGAAGGAGTACATAGATATAAATTCTGGAAGGTTCTGAGGGCTAGCTTAGAGCTTATATTTTTCTTGGTAAGCATTGCCAGAGTACTATTTTGGAATGAGTTTAAAAGGATTGAGTGATCAAGATGTATTGATGATTGGAGATATGACAGGAGGCTAGTTAGGAGGCTTTTGCACAAGTCTGTGTAAGAGGTTTCAACAAAGGGAGTGAACAAATATGAGAGCTATTTCAAAGTAGGATTTGAGAAAACCTGATGACTATTTTAAAATGAGAAACAATGAGGGTAAAAGGAAGATTCAAAATGAATTGATTTGTATCAGTCCCAAGAGACCCCTGTTGATTTGCCCACTCTTATTGTATGAGAAGTAACACATATAACTTTTTTTAATACCTACTGAATTTTAAGAGACTTGTGAGACCACCAGAGTGAAATATTGAGCATGTAACAGGAAATAGGGGATAAAGCCTGGAATAGGTTAATAGAGTAATCATAAGAACAGGGATAATATTTAAAAACCATGATAGTGCCAAACATGGTGACACACGCCTATAATCCCAGCAACTGGAGAGACTGAGGCAGGAAGATCACAAGTTCAAGGTCAGCCTTAGCAACTTAATAAGGCCCTAAACAACTTAATGAGACACTGTCTCAAAATAAAAAAAATAAGGGCTAGGGGTGTAGCTTAGTGGTTAAGTGCCTCTGGAATCAGTCTCCAATATTAAAAGGACAACAATAAAAAATTAAAATAAATTTTAAAAAAGAAAAAAGAAAAGTGCCTGTGATAGTGAGTGAGGATCTCAAAGTAAATTAGAAAAGCGAGGGAGGAAACACTAGTAAGAACATGAACTGCCAATAATTCTGGGGTGGGATGAGGCAGTGGCATCTGCAAGGGGGAGAGACATAAAGGATAGAAATGTTCTGCTTACAGTGGATTCTCCACACAAACTCATTTATGTAAGAGGTCAGGCCAGCCTTTCTCACTGCAAACATCTTCTCAATGTGATAAGGCCTTATGTAAGGGCATTTTATAGACCAAGGATCATGAGCTAATCAACTCATGTCTTAGATTTGTTTTTAATATCGATAATTTATATAAGGGTACACAATTACAATTAATATTACTTATATTATTATCTGTACCTATTGTCACTGCTAATTTTCTTATACCATGGGGCGATGTGTTGGGGTGGGGGGAGTCCCCTCATTTCAAATAGGTTACTAACTCCATGGATGGTAGAGACCATGTCTTTTGTTCTTTGAGGTTTTGCCACAGGGTATCATCACTGTAAACTGAATACTGGAGACCAATTCTTTTCTCCCAAAGTAAAGGAAAAAACAAGCAAGCAATACAAAGCAAAATAAACCAACCAACAAAAAAACAAGCTCACTCCGATTTACTGTCCTGGATATAGAATTTGGGGTGGGTCATTAACCAGAGAAAGCTTTTCACATTTCTTATTTATGGGAAGGCTGGTCCTGGAGGCACCTAGAGACCTCTATCAACTCACTGCATCTCAGGATAGTCTTAACCAAACAAATATGTTTAATTTAACTTAAAAAAAAAATGACCTGACTTTTTTGAGTACTTTCAATAGGAACATTAGAAATTGTTTAAGCCGAGCTTTTATTTGGTTTTGTTTTCTGTTTTCTCAAAGCAAAGCAACTTGGGGCTCACCAGATTTCAAAGCTGTTTTCTATTTTGAAACACTTCTTTCACAATGCTTATTCTCCCCCATCGAGGGAGCCATTGTCATGGGATGCACTTCGAGGAGACCTGGAGCTGTTCCTCCCTCCTTGGTGGCATCTGTGTTTCCAGGGCCTCTCTTAAGGCTTCCTTGCTGTGAATCAGCAGGAAGTCATCATTAGGACTGCTGTGTCCAAGTCTCTTTCCTTTTTCAGTATTTAATTCTCCGAAAAGATGAAATTATAAAGTAAGATGAAATTATAAATACATAATTACACCTTTATTTCCTTGTTGCACATTATATATAACATTAACATAGGTAATATAATTGGCCTAAAAGACCTAAGTAAATAAACTGAAATCTGAATGTTAGGATTAAGGAGTAAAAAGGGAACACTGGAAAATTTCCTGCATACAGTTGCTTTTGGGGCCCCATAGAAATGGTTTACTTGGCACACAACGCTCTGGAATTAATCAGATATGCAAGCATGTTTGGGGGGGACCCCTTACAGTCTCTACATATGTGAATCAAAGATGGGATTTGTTTGAATTACCCTATAGCCTCCATTGTTAAAATCAGAATTAAGGTCTTTGTTTGGCGAAGCATTAGGAGCAATCCTTGAGATTTCGAGGTCTGGTGCTGGCAGAGAGTTCTCAGTGCATTATGCTGTTTACCTAAGGGTTTTATTCAAAAAGCTCTCTGAACAGCTGGGCTGATTATTGAAAATGCCTCATAGTAACTTCTAGCCTAGGCTGATCGATATCGGTGCAAAGCTTTACATGGGAGGGAGCTATTTAAACATTGAGAGCCCCGGGGATAAAAGAGAATGAAAAAATAATGCTGGACAAATATGCTGAAATGTTCAAAAGAAGAGAGAAGTATCTTGTCTGGTATAGGGGAAAATTCCCAAACAAACAAACTAGAAATGTGTAACTTTATCTTATAATGGCATCCAAAAAGTTTAGTTCCTTTATCTTATAGCAACACTCTAAATATGTAGCTATTTTGTCCTTTAATAGCATCCTAAGTGCTGAACAGAAAGAGGAAAGACTAATCAAAAACACTAAAGATCAATTTTATTTTCATCATTTTGAAATGCAACTTTTTTTTTTTTTTTTTTAATTTTTTTTTTTTTTTTTTTTTTTTTTAAACATATTTATTTATTTATTTATTTATTTATTGGCAGACACAACATCTTTGTTGGTATGTGGTGCTGAGGATCGAACCCGGGCCGCACGCATGCCAGACGAGCGTGCTACCACTTGAGCCACATCCCCAGCCCTGAAATGCAACTTTTTATATAAAATTCCTTAAAATGCTTTTTAGTGATACTATAGAGAAACATTTAACTTTGTTATAAAGTAGACTGAACTCCTCTATTTCAAACCTTTTTCTTTCTCATGATCATTAGGAAAAAATCATAGCACCAATGTACTTTAACAGCCAAATGTAAGCAGAAAATTCCCATTCCTTTAATATTTTCTACTACAGAGATCTAACATAGAGATGTTAACATCGCCCTTCAGCTTAGTCTTAGTAAAATAGGTTGGTTTTCTTTATTTTTTATTTTTTTCATTTGTGTTTTTAAGCAGTTTGATGAAATAAACAGTATTAGATAGATTTTTGCATCCTCAAAACATGACATTGAGGCAAAAATATCAGCAATTAAAAGCCTGTTTGTCTCTACAAAATGGGAGAACAGAGACATACTCCAAAAAAGGAGGGGAAAACACTGAGTTTATCAAAGTGGAAACCTGTGTGAGAAACCCTGCATTTTGTTCTAGCCAAACAAACCCTGCATTTTTGTTCTAGAATATGAGAATTTCTTACTTTCACTGTGCACATGAACAACAGATAGAAAGTTCAGAAACACAAAGGCAATCAATATGAAAACTGTGAAAGTCTCTTAATTAATCAACTCACACAAACTCTCAAGTAAGAGGATTTTACAAGCATTTCAATTAAGGCTTTCCCTTTTTATTACCAAATTTCATTGGCAATGTAAAATGAGTAATCAAAGTTGACATGATTATAAAAAGTAAAATATTATTTAAATACTGAGCTTTTAGACTTATAGGAGCCTTTGATATTCTGATGTTTATTCTTTTGATGAATCACATAGACAATTACTAATTGGATAGTTATTCTGTAACAGTGATGTTTTCAAAAATCTCAAAATGGGTAGGTCTTTGAACATGTTTGTATTTCCCTCCTCATGTTAGCATCATCATTTTAGCATACTCAGACCTAGAAGCTTCTCATGACTGAACTGTTAATGAAATTTAACAACAATCCATGTGCCAGGAACTGCCTTATGCATTGAAATGTTTAAGAACTGACATTTTGTAACTTTTTGACACATAAGAGCCCCAGAACAGCCTGAAAAAATAATCAACTTAGTTTTTGAAGGCCTGACAAAAATTCCATTTACCTATGAATTAATATTGGAATATAAGAAGCTTTTTGACATTGAAAACATTTGTAGGGAATATAGAGAATTTTATTAAAATACAAAGGTCATCTTAGTATTAACAGAATGTTTTTGCCATTAAGATAAATGTTTATTTGAAATCTTCATTGACTCTCAGGCCCTATACCTGAAAAATATAAGCATATGGCTTATGCTAGTGTTTTGCTTTGAAAACAAAAATAAACCAGGAGATAAAATATCATTTCATAACTATGACTCACTTATAACAGTAGAAAAGTAATTTAACTTCTTTGTACAGCTTTTCTTCACCATGCAATTAGGAATGAGCCTTGCCTTCCACCTTCTGTTGGGGACTTTGAAGAGTAATGATCCAAGGCCATTTGGGATTAAAATTAAAAGATGAAATTATTTTTCTTTACTCAAAGAATTAAGTTGATAGAATTAAGTTGACAGAATATGAGAATGTCTTCTAAATAATTTTTAAATGTTCATTTTAAAATTCAACATATTAAAATCTGTTTTGTGTCTATATTGCAAAAATACTACAGACATGCTAGAGATGTTATATTCAAACAGCAGTATCTATCAATGCAATTAAAATATTATCTGCCTGTGAAGCATAAAATCTTACTATTTTAGGAACAAAACATGGAGGTTAAAAAAAAAAAAAAAAGGAGAAACTGCCCAATTTATGAGAAACGACAGCATTCAGGCTTTGAATCCAACCAAAGTCCTATGTTGCCCATAGCTTTCCCCTTCCTCCTCCTCCTCCGCCCTCTACTTCTAATGGAGACTGTGTGGACCAGCTCATTGGGGGATCAGACTGTTCAGAGCCTGGAGGTGAGTAAGGAGGATCTCATCACTTCAAGAAAAACAAACAGCAGCAACAAAAACCAAAAAAAAAAAAGTCAGCTTCTATAGATAAATATTTAAGTGGATCAGGTTGTCCCACTTTGTAAGTGATTTGTTCGCCTTTATTAGTCCCTGAAATGATATAGACATGTACTGTGTTAAGGGCTTCAGTGTTGATTCCCAATAGAAAAATATAGCTAAAGCATTTTAATACTGGCCTATCGTTTGGCAACTATTGAATTAGGCAGGTGTTGTTTTATTTAAAGAGAATCAGTATTCTTTTGTGTATGAGAGAGTAGTAGCCCTGAGGGTAGTCTGAATGCAAAATACAGGGCTCAGTCCAGAAACAGAGCTTGGCGGCATCGATTGTCTGGGTTCCAGAAAGATGTTGACAAACACTGATTTAGCATCCTAATTACTCAAGATGAAGGAATGAGTTGCCATTTCTAGCAACAGTGAAATCAGGCATTTTATGGTTGGCTGTTTTTATACAACTTCAAAGTATAGTAAATATTGCCCTGTTGTCTTGTGACTATTACAGAAAAAGCAATAGTTTTTTTTTCAAGGTGATCATCCTAAAGGGGGGTTGGGCAGCAGTGGGGGCGGAGATGGCAGAAGTCACGGATTCTCTCCAGTTGGAAAAAGCAGTATCTGAGTCGGCTTGTTGAGCTGTCAGTTGGGCACTTCAGGCTTTCTCTCTGATCATGCACTTCGAAAGCCTTTGCAACTCTCCTTCCAGTCCTCCTGCAGGCTCCTGTGATCCCACATGTCCCACTTTACCTCCCTACTACCCCATTCCTCCAACATGCCAAGCTTGCTGTTGATAAGAGAAAAATACGAATAACCACTTTCTTATTTTGTCCAATGCAGAAAGATTGAGGACCCCTACCAGGGCTGAAAATAGGGGATTTGGAGGGACTGCAGAGGCCATAGCAAAGGACCAGGTGATGATGTGCATGATGATATGGGCTCAGGAGGGGAGCTGGTCCTATCAAGGAGTAGAGCCGCAATGTAGGTGGTGTGGACACAGTCCTGTGCAGAAATTTCCAGCAGCATTTGGCAAGGACCTCAACCTCACCACCAAAGCCCCACATACAGATTGTCACTCTTAAATGTCTTCTGTATCCATCTTCTGCAGTAGCCCTGTCCCCTCTAGATGCACTTTCTGCCTTCGCTAATTACACATTTTCAGTGAGACTACTAGATTTGCCCCGTGCCCGGTTGTATTTTCATTCTGCCCAAAGTGCTTACTTTTACAAACCACATTTGGCCTGTGTTAGTCCACTGTGTAACTCACATTGAGTGTTCAGTCTGCAGGCCACCTCCTGCACTTGCACACAAATAGGCAACAAAAAGGGGAACTGCACTAGCTTCTGTGAGTGACCTTCAGGACTTGGATGCCACTGAGCATAAATTGGTAGCACAATATTAACATAGAAAGATTCTCAAATAACCAAGACCAGTCTTTGAGCGCAAGTTAACATGTATTGCATTTAAAACATAATAAATGCAGTATTCATAAACTTATATGTGCCTTGTGACTTTCGTGTCAGCAGGGTTTCTGTAGGCCTCTATTTATGTCAAATAAACTTCAAATATTCCAGAATGTAGACCACATCTGGCCTCATTTTTGAAGTGTCCCTCTAGGAACATTTCTAAAATAGTAGATTGTTCCAGTTTTTTTCCTAATGAGGAAAATCCATGTGTTCTGTGATTATTAATAATAATGGCTTCAGATAAATTATTGACTGGTTGCAATGGAATGTACTTTCCAGCAGCTGAGGAGCTCCTTGCAAAATGTCCAGGTTGTGTTCCTCTGACATCCCTACTCCATCAGTGCCATCATTATCACCATCCCAGGCAGAGTTGCTTAAGGGCCAACAAGGAAAAGGTGGGACAGATGTGAAAAATTCATGGCTCAGGATTACAGTAACATTTAATAAAAATTTTAAAAGGAGTTGACAATTCTTATGTTTTTTAATTTATGAAATCCGGAACTCTTAAAACTAAATCTTGGATTCACAGAATTCAGCATATCAGCACATACACACACCCTCACAAATATACTCTATGCATGTGTGTGTGTGTGTGTGTGCACCAGATGACTACCATCTATGAGGCTTCATGTTTAGGGAGATTAATAAGACATCTCCTGCTTTGGAGGAGTTGTTACAGTCTAATGGGGAAGGCACACATGAGGCCTGTCAGTCACTTTTTAGTAGACAGACATGGTATACACAGTACTAGGCACTCTGATAGGCTCTGGGAAATAGAAGGAAGAAGAAAACACCAGGCTGGGGAGATGTGCCCCCAGTGGTGATACACATGATGAATAGATCTGAGTCCAAGGGAGAGAGAAACGTTGCCCTCAGAGCTGACCATGAAAGGCTTCCAGGCGGTAATAACACTGAAACTGTATTTAAATGCATTTTCCCTTCACATGATACTCTGAGCATGTTTCCTATTTCAATTGTATTAAATTTTGAAACATATAAGTCAGTGATCATTTATGATTTTTGAATGTCTTGTGATTTTATAAGTAAATCTTTAAAATTCCAGCTCTACTGAAAATAATCCAAGACCATTTACCATGACTTAAAGTATTCATAAAGCAAGGTGATTATTACTCTTGAGACCATTGTACAAAGCCCTGAAGTGTGTTAGACATAAGCCAGAAACCTCTCTCCTTTGTTATATCTTATGAGTCTTTTAGATTAAAAAAAAAATGTCTATCTTTTTTGCTATTCTTGTTCTATGTTCGATAACTTGAAAAATAGAATGTTATGTACACAATCTAAAAGGAGGATTATTGAGAAATTCTCTTTCTGTATTACATATGCTGCCAAAGACTTAGAAAATCCAGAGGAAAACAGACAAAAATGCTTTGCTTATTAGTGCACACACCTCCATTTTCCTAAAGTTGCATAACTAACTGAATTAGGGAACAGCTGTAAACATCACAACACTATTGACATTGAACATTGCATAGCAAGAAAGAAAAGGATATATGTATTTTTTCCATTTGCTATTTCAATAGTCTAAGTCGCAGTGGCAAATGAAAATACAATTGAATCTCAAGTGAATGGCCAGGAACACCGTATATTTTATGAAATATGGCAGCATAATGAGTAGGAGGTAAAAAAAAAAATGTCCTGGCTTTCAAGTCCTGATGGTTGTGATGTGATTGAATCATAGTGCATTCTGTTTGATGTCTCGGCTTTGCTATTCAGATGCACTGCAAAGTGTGTGCATCATCCTCTCTGCAAAAGTGCACCTGGCAACCCGGCACGGATGGAGTTTGTTTTTCCTGCACCTGCAAGGAACATATATATTCAGAGTAGAATTTAAGTCAGGGTATTTTAATTCTCCTAATTGTGATAGTTTCCCCACACAGGGAAAACTGTAAGCAGGTACAAAAGAAACTGCATAGGATTTGAAGGAATTTGACAATTTTGTTGTAGTTCCTAGCCTGGCAGGTGGTAATAATGCCTATGCCAGCACTGTCAAAATATGAAAATTAAAGTGACGATGGGTTTTAATGAAATCCATTTGACAAATATAATTAAGGTGTTTTAATATGAAGTCCTGTAATAAAGACTACCGGTGGACTCCCTGAGGTCCTGACTAATTGTGTAGATTGCTTTTAAGCTTTGAATAGTTTTATTGGATAATGAACTGTTAAGAAGTGTTAGATCTTTCTTAAGCAGAATTTGGTTTGAAAAAGAAGAGGAGAGACAGGCCTGAGGTGTGGCATTTTAAACATAATTAGAGGAGAGATTTAAGTTAACATCTTTGATCTTGCTGTCAGTTTTTGATTAGAGCTGTAAATGCTTTAATCAAGTGTAGTGTAGTCATTACATTTCTAACTGTTTTTTAAACTGCGAAATTACTGAGACATTGACATCAATTTTAACACATTCTGAAAATTTGCAGCAGAATTGGGTTTCTCTCCCAACTGTTTTGCACTAGAATATCAAATTATACTGATTTTCCAACCTTCAACACAACGACAAAATTAAACTGTGGTAAGGAATGGTTTTGCTTCCATCACAGTCAGACATGGCCACAAAGCAGAACAATTACTTGATATTTGTTGTGCTTTCTAGGAATGAGTTGGCAGCACTCCTGCGAACCTGTTCTCTTAAAATGTATAGATGAGGAAGTAACCTCAAACAATTCAATCAAATGCATTCTGTAATAAATGTTTTTAACTTCCACTTTTCAAAGAACCATTGTTTGTCTTACAGCCAGCTATGATCCTCTGATGTCATATTTGGTTTTATATTCCTGTCCTGGTGCATAGTAAGCATTCAGTAAATATTGGTTGAATGAATAAGGAATCGGTTTACCATGGCTAAGTGCATACCTTGCTTGAATTCTTTTCCCAGAATTCAATGAGATTATAAATAAGTGAACTATGGGGGAAAAGCACATTTGTCTTCTCCTTTGCCACCTGTCTTAACCCTGTTACTCATTATAGGATATAAATGGGTATGTATTTGGTATTTCTGACTGCTTTCAGATAGCATCACTAAAATGATATATAGGATTCTTCTTGGTAGAGATCAGCCTCCCTGGCGTTTCAACTACGACTGCAGAAGTGCGGGGGCTATTTTAAGGAGCCATGCCCCAGGGCCATCATTGACTAATAAGAAGGTGTCCACACTAATTACATGGTCTTGAACTACCTGCTTGTGTATTGTTTGATATATAGGATATAAAATGAGGAGTTAGGAAGTCTGGATTCTAATCCACACTCTTCCAGATATGCCATTTAGAAAAACCCCTTTTCTCCATATGACCTAATCCAAGTGAAATAAATAACTTCTGAATCCCTCCCAATTCTAGAATTCTATTGATACATGCCTAGCCCTCTAAATAAGTCTCTCTATGACCTTCACCCTTTAGACTTTCTCGCTTTTCGTGTTATGCCTCTTTTACTTTTGTTTATTTACATTTCTACTTTTTATCAATCGATATTTCCACCGTCCATCCATCCAGGAAGTATTTATTATATTATGTGCCAGGCATTAGGTGTAAAAGAAACAACAACAAGTAGCAATATACTGCTTTTTTTTGGTTAACTGATGCCAAAGTATTGCCAGGGGTGGGGAGTTGTCTTCTTGCCGTTTACTTTGATTTATGTGTCACTTGATAGATGTATGTTTGTAACTGGGAGTAGCTGGATCAGATGCCTTTCAATATTGTTACCAGTAAATTTTGCTAGAAGAAGAAGAAATGGAAAGGAAAAGAAAGAAAACCAACTAGGAAGCATTGTTTCTTCACTTTGTCTTGTAAGATTTGAAAAGAAAGGTGGGCCCACAGTAGTGTATCAGCCATAGGTTGTCAGTAGACACTGAGGTTTTATTTATTTACTTATTTTAATATTTATTTATTTTTTTAGTTATAGGTGAACACAATATCTTTATTTCATTTTTATATGGTGCTGAGGTTTAAACCCAGTGCCTCCTATGTGTTAGGCGAGCACTTTACCAGTGAGCCACAACCCCAGCCCCAGACACTGAGGTTTCAAATTATATCAAAAGATGTCAACATCATTGTGAAGCAGATTCACATGAGTGTGGGGGCAGGAAGCTTGGGTGGGGGTCAGGAAATGTGCCTTCTTAGTGGCTAGCAAGGATGATGAGAAATTTTATGAAAAGGACTGTGTTATTACATTAGCTGATCTGGCAGTGACATATTCTTGTGTGCACTGTGAGGTGTTTCATGCTTTCTCCTGCTGGTGGTGATTTTCATGTCACTCTATCCCACTTGGGTCTGAGCTGCTAGATGTTGGGACACACTTTTTTCTTTATTATATCCTCATAGCTCCTCCACATGGCTCTCAAAAATTATTTTATTGACTTGAATTCTAATCCTACCTATGACCTAAATTTTGCCTTCATGGGCAGATTGCTTAAACTTTGGGGGAGGATTCATTCTCCTTGGGAATTTCTAAGAGGGAAAAAATAGGTAAAGAATCCATAGGATTCTTTCTTGAAAGTGACTTCAAAACTTTTCTTTTACTTCTATGGGCATATTATAAACTGCTGAATTCTCCAGGCCACCCCAAAAATGAAATAAAGATTTTTCCATCAGGACCATGGCAATTCTCACTTTCAGAATAATTGTTCAGTGCTTTGAGATCGTGATGAAAGACCTGTAGAGTGGGGAGGGATTGTGCAGGCGTGATCCTCTGAATCCATAGATATAATCAGAGTCAGTCTGCTTATAAAATCATCAACACACCATTTCCCACTGTACTAGGTGTTCTTTTGAAGTCTGTCATACCAAGCTCCGACCTCATTTCTCAAGATGTATCCACATTTTCTAAATGGGAAATTTTGGCAAAAGGAAAACTGCCCCAACATGTAAAATGTGTTTGAATGTTGCCTTCCATTTAATACTTCAGGACATCATTAAGGTAATATATGATGTATATATCATATAGCATTAACTGACATTTCATTAAAGTTGTCAAGACTAAAAGTGGGCTTCCCCTCATCTATATGTAGATATGTATATCACCGGTGTACAGTGTATAAGATCTCACTTAGAAATTTTCTTTGTCAGATAATTACATGTTGTTTTTGCATTGATTTAAAAGGGAATATTGAGATTACACATTAGTTACATGTTTGAGTTATTTGGAAGCTTCTTATGAAAAAGCTAAAAGGATTTTCCTTCTCCATTAAAACAAGACACAGAGTAAAAATTTGAGAAATGAAAATCAACTTGAACAATATTTATTTTTATTCCATCTTGCTCTCTCTTGCTCTCACTAAGGAATGAAAGTTAATGGTTTGTGCCAAAGCCTACCTCCATGAAACTAGAGAATTTCTGAAACTTGTCAGAAGATGCTATTTATTATATTCAGTGGCAGTCCTAGGACATGGTGTGCTTCTTTGTTACTGATAGCTTCATTGTCATATTTCTGAGAACAGTTCTGGTACCACTAAATTCTGAAATGAGTATCAACCATTATAAATACATTAAATCATCTTTAGGGTAAACCAGCATTGAAATCCGTGAATACATAGCACATGATTCAAAAATAGTTATTTTCCTATGGTACTAAAAATGCAAGAATAATTTTAATGCATTTTGTCTTATTTCCCATTTTTAAAGATTTGGGGTTTTTTGTTGTTGTTGTTGTTGTTGTTGTTTTGTTTTTGGTAGGGGCCTTAAACATTCTATCTACTCAGCAGTCTTTTTTTAAATTATTATTATTATTTCAGTACTGTGAGGCTTCAACTTTGTAACACAGTTTTTTTTAAATGTGGCATTTTTGCTTTCGAACATAAGTTTAGCAGGAGATAAAAATTTCTAAATAGGTGACTTAATTAACAATTCCTGGGCCTGGGTGAAATGTGTAGTAAGTGAATTTGAGTTTGTCAGTGGGTATAAGATATACCTACTACATAATTTGTTTAATCATCTATTAAGACTTTGGGGTTTCTGGTTTTATTTGCTGTATATGTGAAATATTTTATTTTATTTTATTTTTGTCTAGTTGAGTGGGGTTTTTTCCCTCCCGTTAAGGCTTCAGTCACTTTTCCTGAACCCGAAGAGGAGAATGGGATTTGCCAGTGATAAATGGGGAAGTTGACTAGCTAACTAATAAAGATTTGTCTTAATCAAGTATGATTTGTCAGAACAGGAGCGCATTGGGGTCAGGGCGCACGCAATGAATTATACAGCATTCACAGGAGGAAAGGACCCGGCAAGAGACCTCATAAATATGCTGCCATTACCCACTGCTAATTCGTATTCAAAGAGTGCTCCACACAGCCGGTTTCTAGGTTGCTGAGCTGTTCACCAGCTTCCTGAGCTTTCTGTTTGTGTGAAAAAAGAAGTTTCGTTCTATTTTGTTATCATCTGGATCCTCAAGCTGTATCAGTCCTGCAAACTGAATTGGCATCAATAATTTGAAGTGTGGCTTATTATATCATGTATAATATTAATTTAATGCCTACTATGGACTCTGCAACATGCTAGACACAATGGGGAACCTACAGATATATGAGACACATTCTCTGCTTGAGGAGGTTTCAGATGATTTCTTATGATCTCTTCAAGTGTTATCTCCATAAATTCAAATATGGCTGCAATAGGAAAGACCATCTGCCTCTACACAGAATATGTCCTCCCAGTAAAGAGTTCTCAGATTAAATTGCCTCTTGCTGTTTACTGAAGTTTGACTTACATTAAATACATAGAAGGTATTTTCTTGTGTTTCTGCTAGTCCTGACTTTCTAACCTATGATTCATATTATTCTCATTGGTTTATATGAATCATTGCTTTGATAAGTTAAATAACTCTTTTTCCCAGTTTTTCTTTTGTAAATTATTTCTTTGATTTGAAGAGGTTATTATTTTTCTTTCTCCAGTTGAGCAATGTGAAGTACTACCCGTGGCTGAACCAACATTCAAGGCGTGTTCTGTATTCCTCCACTGAGCTGAGGTGGTGTCCTTATTGGCTCCAGAAAGTTAGCATGGGGAAGCAGTCCTGTCATCAGAGTTTCCTTTTTGCTTAAGTGTTCTAATAGATGGTTTAGGGATGAGAGTTTAGTTATGACAGAATAGTTCGTAATATCTTAATGTCTTAATTAGATAGAAAAGATACTGGTTTCATCTCTGTTAATGGAGTAGCCACCCTCGGAGTTGATGAACCCTGTCCCTTTTAGGTTAAACTGATAGACATGTTAAAATAATAATGATGCTAACTTTAAAAAACTGAGCCCACACTAATTGTATATCTAAGAGGATGCTGTAGTTCAGATGTTGAATGTCCCCAAAGGCCATTGTGTTAAAGGTTTGGTCACTAGGGAGGTGGCCTTTAGGAGGTGGAACCTTATAGGAGGGCCTTAGGTCATTGGGAGTGTGCCCCTCAAAGGACTGTGGAGCTGGGGCCTCTTCCTCTTTTACTTCCAGGCCATGAGCTGAGTATTTTGCTCCATTGTGCACTCTCTGCCATTGCTAATACAGCAGCCCCTCCAGAGACTTAAAAAAACACATGTCCCTGATTGTGAACTGAAACCTCCAAAACAGTTAGGGAAAATAAGCCTTTTCTCTTTATAAAGTAATTATCTCAGGTATTCCATTATAGTGACAGTGAGAGGAGTAGGACAGAGGAAGTGAATGGACTTTGAACAGCAAGTTGCCTTCCTACTTCCAAGGATGGACCTTCCAGGAAAGAAAAGGTTGAAATAGAAAGTTAAGAAATTCCACTTTATTCATTTCTACTTTATCACAGGAAAATTTTTAGCCATTGGGCTATTGTCTGTCATATTATCTGAAACTTCTCTAGGACATCGGCCTTGGCCAGGAACAGGGAAGGAGCACAGTCCTCTATTGGTCTCTTACCATTTAGAAATTGCCATGACAACTGACAGGATGTTTACAGAGGAGCGTTAGCAAAATGTCAAGAATTCTATAGTGATGGGGTATCTTTACTTCAGGTGAAAAAGAAATACAACTCTGGAAATCAAAAGCAAGGTAAAGGGGCTCAGATATGGTTGGGTCAATGCTTAGTTAGAACAGTATCTGAACTTCAGTGTAGACAAACCCTCAGTGAAATCAAAGCCTGCCACCCACATTGACCATGAAGATATTCACTAGGTGGTGCAGCCAGGGTGAGTGAAAGCAGAGCAGAGCAGCACTGCAGATCTCAGAAATGACCATTACGTGCTTGTCATTGGGCAGTTATTCCTTGTCTCAGTGAGTATGCTGTTGGTGCAGGTCGCAGAAAATGCTTGACAGAGAACTGGGTGCTCTAAAACCGAAGCTAGAGAACAGAGGTGGGAAAATAGGCCAACTGGGCTTGGGAGGTGGGTGACGATGTGTGAGTGTCTCGGGCCTTAGAAAACTCACCTTGCTTCTCTTTCTTCCAACTAGAAGGGAATTATTTCTTATTTTTTTCATTTTTGCTTGTACTTCTGTCCTTGTAATTGATTTATAACACTTAAGAAGACATAAAAGTCCTAGCTTCCTCTTTTGTTAGTGTTTGTCCAAAGAGTAGCTCCAAATTGCTAAGCCAGAATGCCCATGATATTGGGCATTGGTGAGAACTTAGAACACGCCAGTGGCCAAAACATCTGCTTGGGGATCAGATTTGGGTTTAGAATACTGGCCAACTTTGGGCAAATCACTTAATCTTTCATGAACCTCATATTCCTTGTATTAAATTGAGATTAATAATAATTTATTTAATATGGTGGTTGTGAATATTCAATGCAATGTCCATTAAGTACTTAGCATAGTGACTGGCATAAAATGAAGCAATCAATAAATCAGAGCCAAAAATTATTTAAAAATATATAAATAAATACAATTTAAAAAAACACTTTCCCTGGAGGGAAACATTCATGGCGTTATTTTATACAGAGCCTGTAAGCAATAAGCTTTTGTTGCATATACATTGAATGAATGAACTCATTTTTTCATCCCCAAGGGTTTAAACCTGCATGCCTTTTTCCCCTACAAAAAGTCCCATCCCAGCTTGTTAATACTTTTATGCAGAAGTTTGGTAAAAGACTCAATTTTAGTGATTCCCTAATAGAGCCTATTCAGATATAATTAAAAATTCTTAGAATTATGCTAATAAGTTCAATATAGAGCATTGCTGATGAAGTCTAATAAATTCTCTATTGTATTTAGAAACAATAGTGGCTTTGTTTTATTCTGTATTTTAGAAACTCCCAATGCCATAGTGCTTGCTGAGAAAGGCAAACAATAGTAATATCTTTTTGGAGTTTTACTAAAAGAAGTCTGTAAGTGCATATTTGCTTATGTACTGTCCTTCTAAGGTCACACTGATATTTCAATTTACAAAGCTGAATAATTCTTTAAAGTGCTTCACCTGACATTGACCAGAAGTTCCCATCTGATGAGCTAGATTGTCAAAATCCATATTTATTTAGCCTTTTCTTTAATATCTTAAGAATAGCATGAATATTAGGAAATCTATAGCTCCTTTTTTTAAGGAGGACAATAATTTAGGCTCAGTTTGGATCTCTCACCTCCAAAAATCTCAGATTTAGAAATAATACTAAAGTCACATCACCCTAAAACTCTACCAAAATATAGCATAAAGTCATCCGTTCTTTTTTAATATTATTTTCTCCATTTGTTCTCGAGGGTTTTGTTAATTTCTACTTCTCAAAGTTTCATTGTCTGAAACATAAGGTTCTCTATTTTTGAGTTATTTAGGAATAAAAGGTCTTCATCTTTTCGTCTTATGATATAGCATAAATTCCCTTAGATTTTAGTATTATTTGGCTTGCATGTGTGTTTCAGAGTGAATAAAACTTTATTTACAAAAACAGACTGCTGGTTGGATTTGGTTTCACAGTCTTACTTTGTCAGCAGAACACTGGTTCTCAAAGCCTAGTCCCAGGGAACCACCACCACCAGCAGCAACAGCAGCAGCAGCAGCATCTGCTACTTGATAGAAATGCAACTTCTTGGGTCTCACCTCAGACCTACCGGATTAGAAATGTGAGTGTAGGGCCCAGCAATCTGTGTTTTAACTATCTGGCCTGCTTTTGTTTCTTGGTTAACCTATGCACCACCTACTTCTATAGTCTTGAAATATCTTGTAATAGAATATCAGGGTGGTCTATCAAGAACAGGGGAAAAAAATTAACCTAGCACCAAAGACAGAAGCCAATAAGTAAGAAGAGGGGTGTGTGAATATGTGTATGTATGTGCACATGTGTGCGTGGGGAGGAGTGGTGATGGGAGGTGTTTGAAGAGCTCCTAAAGAAATACTTTATTAATCAAGATGCAGATTCACCTGGGACTTCCTAGGATTCAGGCCAAAGAAAAATATATGTGTATTACATGGATTACATTGTTCTGTAATTCATATGAATTATTCCCCGTACTGTCAAAATTTTTTTTTTTAATTAGGAAGGGGAAGAAGTGTGATGGAAGCCTTTGGCTAGAATGAACTAAGAGATGTGATGAATGCTTCAAATCAGCTTGACTAAAATAGCATAGAAACACTTCTTGCATACAAAGGCCCAGCATTAGAGGGATAAAGTTCTGCGTCAAAGTCAAGTATGTGGACCTAGAGAATGTAGAGGAATGGAGGTCAGTGGTCCAGGACAAGGTTCTTCACATGACTTAAGAAAAAGTGTGAGTACATGAGGTGGACCCCACCGCTAGGGATTCTATTAGCCAGGCTACAATAAAGTCTTTTTGAATTATTCTTGTGCGTTCATTCTACCAATTGAGAATCTTTGCCATAGACTGTGATCAAATTTCAGTCCCTCACTCATACTTTTTAAGCAAATAAGTGCAGAAAATTCAAGAATAGAAACACTACTTGGAAACAGAAAAGTGAAGGATTGACGAAATTATCAATTGTCAAGTTTCTGTTGTCAATTGAAAAAATTACCCCAGTGCTGCAGATCGAGGATGGCAAATAGGTCTTATCCACTGTGCTGACTCTGGTCAATTGGAGTTGATTGCCTAGAGCATTTCAAGGAGAGGGTCTGTTGCAAGACATGTTCTGGGCTCTGTGATGAATTAGTAGTTAGTGTCTGAGAGCTGCTTTGTATTAATCGTGGTGGCATATATGGCACATTATCTGTTGACCTTGGTGCTGGGCTTAGATAAGTACATAGAAGAAATGACATTTTATTGGGAAATTAAAGAAACAGACATATGCCTCTGAATTTTTTCCCCAAACTTTAATCATTTCTCTAATTTCTTAAGCCACCCTTAATGTCAGTCTTCTCACTTCCTTAATTATATCCTTTTGTCTTCAACAGATGTCCTGCCTACTGTTCCTTGAATGTTTACCATCCTTTGGGTCAACACTTTGTGCCTCTTAGCATTCTAATTCAGCAGTGTTTAGGCACCAGGACTCTTCTCTGCCTGTACCCACAGTCCTGTGTTTCTTCAGGCTCAACAACTTTTTCCCCATTTATTCAGTTATCCATGCTTCCTCCTCCTGTCTTAATCTAGGTATCTAGAAATACTCAGAAATGTCAAGACATGAAGAAATATTTAATGAAACATAATATTATTTACTTTATAAATCTATGTGAGCGTTTGTCCAGGCTTTGAGTTGGGTAAAACTTCAGTCTTTTTTTTAATATAAAAAGTATAAGAAGATAACTTCTTATGTATCACTCCTAAATATTTAATATGAATCAAAAATAGCTCTGTGGCCCTCTGCCTCACTTCACATACAAAAATTGAATCAAGGTAGATCAAAGACCTTTATGTAAAAACTAAAACTATAGGACTGTGGCTGTAGCTCAGTGACAGAGTGCTTGCCTAGCATGCGTGAGGCACTGGGTTTGATCCTCAGCACCACATAAAAATAAACAAATAAAATAAAGGCATTCTGTCCGTTTACAACTACAAAAAAAAAGAGAAAAAAAGTAAAAATTTTTTAAAACAGAAAACTATAAAACTCTTAGAAGATAATATAGGCATAAATCGTCAAGGCCTGGAAGTAGTGAGGGATTCTTAGATATGACAACAAAACTGGAGGCAACAACAGAAAAATAGATAAATTGAACTTTATCAAAGTCACAAACTTTTGCATATCAAAGAATACTATCAAAGTGAAAAGACAACTAACAAAATGAGGGGAATATTTACAAATCACATATTCTAATATCTAAATACATAGAACTCCTCCAACTGAATGACAAAAACCCAGCTTTTTTTTTTTCCTCCAAAGATATACAAATGGCCAATAATCACATGAAAAGATGTTCAACATCATTAATCATTAGGGACATGCAAGTCAAAACCACAATGAAGTTCCACTTCACACCCTCTAGGATGGCTAGAAGCAACACAAAAATAGCATATGCTGCCAAGGATGTGGAGGAACTAGAGCCTTCATGTATTGCTAGTGGTAATGGGAAATGGTGGAGCCCCTGTGGAAGTAGTTCTGCAGCTCCTCAAAAAATTAAACACAGAGCTACCATATGAACCAGGAATCCACTCCTAGACATAGAGCCCAAAGAATTGAAAACATTAAATTGGATAAATATTTGCTTAAGAATGTTTATAGCAGCAGTATTCAAATAGCCAAAAGGCAGACACAACCAAAATACCCAAAATAAATTTGTAAACAAAATGTGGTATCTATGCAATGAAATATCATTCAGCCATAAAAAAGGATGATGCATGCTTCAAGGTAAATGAAACTTGAAAGCATTAAGCTAAGTAAAAGAAGCCAGACATTAAAGTTCAAATGGATTAAATTTGCTATCTCCTCTGATTCATTTATTAAGAACAATAGATTGACTTGCTACTATGAATAGAGTGGAGAAAGGCCCAGATGGACAGTCACAGTACAATAGGCATTTCAGCCTGTATGAGGGCCCACCACTCATTTTCTAAAAGAAAAAAGTTATATATCAAAGTCACAAAATTTGGATAAAATTTGTAGTCCTTCTGGCACTTTTTTGCCCTTTCTATCATTTCTAAGACACAGAAAGTTGTTTTATTCAAGAACCTGAAATCATAGACTATCTGTAGAGGCTGTAATCCTCACATGGGAATGTGGAGGCTGCGTCCTGTCCCTCTCTTGTCTACGATATTGCAAAGGCCATTCTTGGGCAGTGAAGTTTTAACTGTGTAGTATTAGGATGCCTTCGCACCCACGTTGTGAGGAGTTTTGAATGAGGCACCTTTGTGGGGGGTTTTGGTGGTGGTTCTGGGTTTGTTTTTTGGTTTTGTTTGTTTTTTTCTTTTTTAACTATGAAAATCACTGACCAAGGAGTCAGAGACTTAGTCCATGATTGCATCTCTGTCAGTCATTAGCAACAGAATCTGGGTGCTCCCCTCCAACACACACACACACACACACACACACACACACTCCCTGCATTCCAGTTTGCTCATCTGTGCAATTACTTCTGAAGTCTACATTGGTTCTAAAAGCAAAACAAAACAAAAATCTGTGATTCTCTTATAAATTTGTAGAAGACATATTTCCAAATTCAGTGATTCCCATGAGCCAAAGTTTCCTGAGCACCTGCATGTGAGGCCTACCTCTTAAAGCTGCACATCCACTAAGAGGAAGAAGCCCTGGCCTCTCTAAGTATTGCATTCAAGGGCATGTGAGCAGGGAGTCACAGGCTCTGAGTCCTCCAGAGCCAAGCAGGCAGCAAGAATGAGTGGAGTAAGCCAAGGAGGAAGGGGCCAACTGGTCAGTAACTCACTGCCCTGAAGAGAAGAGGTGGCCCTCAGTTCTAGCCCTCTGGCCAAGGGAGAGTGGGAACTCGTTGTTCCTAGAGTCCAAGTCTCAAAAGAAACTGGAAACTCGTCTTTCTGTATGAAATCTTCCACTTAAGAAGTTTTTATGTTATTGCCAACTGGTTCAAAAAATTCTTTAGATAATGTTTCATAAAACAAAACATGGTTGCTAGCTACGTAAGTCCTGGAGTCTACCCAATAGTGACTTCTCGAGTATGCATATAATTAGAATGCTATACGTTTAGTGATGGAAGTGTGTACAGAGTTCACTAAGAGCACAGACAGTGACTGATTCAGCTCATAATGATTTCTAAAAAGGCTTTCTAATTACTGTCCAGTCACTTGTCAATACTTTGCAGCACTTTTTGTTTTTTTTAGAATGAGTGATTCATTGAAGAACACATCTCCCTTGTCCATTAAGTAAATACGTGTTTGGTAAATTCCACAAGTGAGCCTTTGGAATGTGTTTTGACAGTTTTGCCCATTCAGGTTTTCTACTACTTCATCTCCTGGCTTGTACATTCTTTATTGAATTGTGAAAAGGGGATGTTTCTTCCTGCTGTTCTGGTCTTTTTCGTAGAATAGAAGGGATTCATTCTCATTTTTGAATGGAGCTGTAATTAACATGGTTCCTTTTGTTTAACAACCTCAATTTACATAGTACCTGCTTATTCCAGAGCATCATTATTGGTAGCACAGCTTCATTGACTGATGTCTGAGCACTCTGGGAATAGTGTTTGTTAATTATCTGCAGCAAACCAGGTAACTAAGGGGAGGTTCTGCTACTATGACTTTGATGAAAGTAGCATTGATGATTTTTTTTAATTGCTTAATGATAGATGTGATCATCTCAAAGCAAAATAAAAAAACATACTCAGCTGCTGAGGAGTAATGTTAAATCATAATTGCTTTTAAATACACACACAGACACACACACACACACACACACACACACACACACCCCAGGCCCTGCACACTCTTTTGCGATTTTTCTAAGCATACATACGTTTACCTTCAGTTTATATGAGTGTATAATTGTCTTTAATAATGTCATCATCAGAGTGCTTGTAAATATTTCATAGTACATAGTAAATGCAAATGTCCTCAGAGGCCAGGCACACTACTGTATGAAACAGTTGAATGTTGGAGACTGAGGCAAACTAGAAACTATATGACCTGCTTAAATGCACTCAGTTTTGATTGCTGTGGGGGTTTCTTATAACATTGTCTTGGGGACAGGGAATGAAAATACATCTGTGATCCTGATTTGGTCCTCCTGTTCTAGTGGCTTATATACTTTATGGAGAAAAAAGAGGCACTAAGCATTTAGAGTCCTGGTATTTTAGAGCCGGAATGAGCACCTCAGATCACCCTGCTAAGACTTATTTTACGCTGAAGGAAACTGAGGCTTAAAGAAGGGAAGTATTTTTTCTATATTTAACCCAAGTGAATAGTTCATTTCTTTCAAGTGAGTCCTAAGATCAGGGAAATTTGGAGTTCGTTCTCTTTCTGGATGTATTTCTTCATCAACCAATACCCACACATAGTTACTGAACACTTAAAATGTGGCTAGTGCTACTGAGGAACTAAAATTTTAATTTTATTTAATTAATTTTAATTTAAATACTCCCAGGTGACTAGTGGATGCTATATTGAGCAAGGAAACTCAGAGATCACACTTTCCATCCCTAACTCATCCCAGCCTACCTTGAATAAATATGATGACGTTTTCCATATGACTTAAGTGCCAGTCAACAGTACAGTCACCCTGTGGTGCCCAGGATTCACTGGGATTGGTTCCAGGACCCCCACAGATCCAGAATCTGTGAGTGCTCAAGTGCCTTCTACATATAATACAGTGTTTGCATATGGCCCCTGTGCATCCTTCTGTATGCTTTAGATAATCTCTGTTTACTTATGATACCTGGTACAAGGTAAGTGCTATTTAATAGTTGTTGCACTATATTTGTTGGGAAACAATGACAAGAAAAGTAGTGTACATGTTCAGTACAGACACAAATCTTTATTTCAAGTATTTTTGATGTGCAGATGTGGAACCTGGGGATGTGGAGAGCCGACTGTGTACTTCTCTTTATTGTGCCTCCATCTGTTGTGCTATGGTTTTCATATATTTGCTGCTATATATGTTCTTTTTAAAATTTTTAAATTTAATATTAATTCCTCAATTCATCGTTTGGGTTTTTTGGAGGAGAGGTTGGTACTAGGGATCGAACTCAGAGGTGCTTTACTACTGAACCACATCCCCAGCTCTCTCTTTATTTTATTTTTAATTTTCAGACAAGGTCTCACTAAGTTACTTAGGGCCTCACTAAGTTACTGAGGCTGGCCTCAAATTTTCAATCCTCTTCCCTCGGCCTCCTGAGTCGCTGAAATTACAGGCATGCACCACCACTTGTGGCTAAATAATTGTTTTTAACGAATATAAGAGAAAAAGAAATACTGTTTTTTCTTGGTACTGGGTATTCAACCCAGGGATACTTTACCACTGAGCCATATCCCTAGTCTTTTTTCTAAACTGCTGAGAGTCTCACTAAGTTGTTGAGGCTGGCCTCAAACTTGCAAGACTCCTTGCCTCAGCCTCCCAAGTCACTGGGGTTACAGGCCTAAGCCACCATACCTGGCAGAAAAAGAAGTACTTTTACGTTTACCCACAGACTTACTGTTTCTAATGCTAATCACTCTTTTCTGTAGATCCATGTTTCCATCTACTATACTTCATTTTCCTTCAGTCTAAAGAATTTCTTTTAAAATTTGCCATAACAGTTCTGCTGGATAATTCTCTTCTTTTTCAACTGTAAAAAATCCCTAGCCAGGTATGGTGGCGCACACCTGTAATCCCAGCTACTCAGGAGGCTGAGACAGGAAGATTGAAAGTTCAAGGTCAGCCTCAGCAATTTAGTGAGACCCTGTCTCAAAATTTAAAAAAAGTAAAAAGCGTTGTGTATGTAGCTCATTGATAGAGTGACCCCAGATTCAATACCCAATATAGGAAGGAAAAGAAAAATCTCTATTTCACCTTTTTTTGGGAAGAATATTTTTGCTGGATGTGGAATACAAGGGTAATCTTTTGTTTTTCTTTCCCTCTTCCTTTTAGCACTTTGAAACATTCCATTTTCTTCTTACATTATTTCTGATGAAATTTCTTGTCCATGTTCTCTTATATATAGCACCTTTTCCCTCTTTTATTTATTTATCATTCCCACTTTTATTTAGCTTTAGTTTTCAGAAATTTGACTATGACTGATTGTGGTTTTCATTATATTTATCTTGCTCTGAGTTTGTTAAACTTCTTTAATCAGTGGTTGACTTTTTTTAAATTAGTCCAATTTGAAAAGTTTTGGTTATGTGTTCTTCAAATATTTACTTCAACCTTTGTCTCTAATAATCTCTTTTTCTGAGAATCTAATTATGTGTATGAAAGACCACTTCTTACTAACCAATAATTGATGCTATGTTCTTTTTGTTAGGTGTTTTTTGTTTTTGTTTTTCCCTTTCTCTCCAATTTCGAATATTTCTTTTTTCTTTCTTTCTTTCTTTTTTTTTTTTTT
>NW_025999999.1:16376776-16432239 GCF_001458135.2 Marmota marmota marmota
CTTTCTTTTTTTTTTTTTTTTGTACCAGGGATTGCTCAGGGGCACTTGACCACTGAGCCACACCCCCAGCCCTATTTTGTATTTTATTTAGGGACCGGTCTCACTGAGTTGTTCAGTGCCTTCACTTTTGCTGAGGCTGGCTTTGAATTCTCAATCCTCCTATCTCAGCCTCCCAAGCTGCTGAGATTATAGGCATGCGTTACCACACCCAGCTCAGTTTGAAAGATTTCTATGAACCTTTCTTCATGTTCCATGAGCTTTTCTACTACAGTGAATGCTATTCAGTTTGGTCCATCCAGTTAACTCATTTCAGATGTTCTTATTTCATTGTAGAATTTCATATGCTTTCTTTTTAGAGTTTCATATTCTTTCTTGAAAAATCCATCTCTTTACCATTTTATTTACCTTTTCCTATAAATTATTTTAACACAGAATCATCATTTTTAAACATTTATTTGCTAACTCTATTGACTAGGGTCAGTTGATCTGTTTGTACAAGTGGTGTTTTCTTTTTATTATCCCCCCACACTTTATTACATGTCCTGTAATTTTTGACATTTTAGACATTGTATAAAGAATAGTCATGGAGGTAGAAATGATAGTAGAATGAATCGGAGATTATTACCCTATGTACATATATGATTACACAACTTGTGTAACTCTACATCATGTACAACCACAAAAATGAGAAGCTATACTCCATTTATGTATGTGTCAAAAAGCATTCTACTGCCATGTATAACTAATTAGAACAAATTTAAAAAATAAATTTTCAAATACACATAGAAACAGAATAACAAACAGAAAAAAAAAGAATAGCAGAATTTGAAATATAGCATATTGGGTTTAGTTTCCTTTGGAATCACTATATTATATTGTATTCAAAGAATGATATGATCAGATTCTTCCAAAAATTGAGTTGGTACTGAGCTGAATCTCTCATTAGATTGCATTTATCTGAGATTATTATGCTCCCAACTGTGTTTGTGCTACGTTAAAGGGAAAAAAAAAAAATCAGTGTTTGACCTGGGAGTTTCAGGTATTTTTTGGTTCACATTTAGACTCAACTCTGACAGTGTCTTGGAAGACAGGCTTCATAAGAATGGGTAGCAATCTGATTTCTCTTTAGGGACCAGCCTCTCCTCCGTTGCCTCTGGGTTGGCTTATACAGGGATGAAGGGAGAATTTTCAGACCAAGCAGTGTGGTTTTGTCTGCAGACCTTATCTAAACTCCCTTCAGTCCTGTCAGCCCATGTTATTGTGCAGGTTGACTGACTCCCTGCTCCTCTGAGATTCACTCTAAGGCAGACTGTGCTCAGACCCAGCACTTGCCCTCAGGTGTAAAAGTTGCCCCAACTCTTTGCCCACATTTGAAGTGCTAGTCTGTCTCTAGAATTCATCAGAGCTTCTTTGCATCTTCTGGACTTCCCCCAGAAAAGCGTGGTCATTATTTTGTCTGGGTTTTTCTCGTTTCCATGGGAGTGGTCTTTTGTGTGCTTTCTACATCCTAACTGGAAGCAGAAGTTCCTCACATGTCTCATTTCAAATAATGGAAGCTGCTGAAAGAACTCTGCGTTGCCCCACCTTTCCATTGTCATTGACTCAAGAGACTCCACGCCTGCGCTGCATCACTTGCTAAGGAGAACTTGTCGACTTAGGATGTGGTACCAGAGTCAGTGCCCAGAGAGGGTTGCTCAATGACAGTGACTGATCCAGCCACTCTGCAAGCAGATCCCTCCTGGGAAAGCCATTATGTGACAGTCTCTGCTTTCCAAAGCAGCAAGCCCCTCCTCCCACCCCCATTAGATGGGGAATGGTCAAAAGGTCCCAAGCCATGTCCAGAATTGAGTACTTCAAATTGTTAGGAAATATCACTCATGTTTGTCATCTGGTTGGTGTTCTGCCATCCACATACAAAAACTCATGCTTCAGAACAGCTCCTTATGGTATTGACAAGCACTCCTGTACTTCAAAGAGGTCCCCACATACAAACAGTAGCTTGGTAATTGTGAACACCTTTCACCTACTCCTAAAATTCTTATGAAGTTTTCCAGTGCCTTATCTTCTCCTAACATTGTAAAGAAGACTCAACTGGCTGCCTTCGCCTTCTAAAATAATTTGTTGGAAACCACATTCCAGTGATTGAACTCAGGACCACTCAACCACTGAGCCACATCCCCAGCTCTATTTTGTATTTTATTTAGAGACAGAGTCTCACTGAGTTGTTTAGCGTCTCACAGTTGCTGAAGTTGGCTTTGAACTCGTGATCCTCCTGCCTCAGCCTTCTGAGCCACTGGGATTACAGGCATGCACCATCACACCCAGCTGGAAAACACATTCTTAACAAGTTTTTTAAAAAGAAAGTTAAATACAGTTTTGCTGAGGAATAATCAGTATCTTGTGGAGAGTGCATTGTTTGTAATATCATGGCTAAAATTTGTTTTTATATTTTGAATTTGTCAGATGGGGCATTTTCTGGTGAGCTGGGTTTGAGGCCCTTCCCCTTCATATAAGTGTATGTACAACATGATGGGAACTTGTATTACTTCAAACTTTCTTAAACTAAGTCTTGTCTCGTTTTATGATGGCAGGCCAGTGCTTCAGGAAGCATTTTGCAAGGTTGGTAGTTACCTGCTCCCTTCTCAATTCCTTTATGGAACTGGAAACTATTGAATGTCTGTTGTATACACCTTCCAAAACATGAAGGAAGAGAAGAAATGTTAGCCAAAAACCCTTTTCGAGTATGTGCCCCTGTAAAAAGGGCTATGGACCAAGGATATGATTGATTGTAGGTAATTGTAAAAACAACAGTTCATTTTATGTGTTTGAATGCTGTACTCCCAGGATAATTCCTAGGACCTCTGTGGAAAGGATAGAACTACAGGAAGGAACTCTTCCTTCCAGGAATTCATTTATCATGCCATACTGACATGTAGAATTCCAGCATACAAAGATTAGTTTTAGTTTTCTTTTGTGCTTTCCATTGTTTCTAAATCACAGTAAGATCCTTATGGTCATCAAATATAGTATTTGTAAAATTTATTATATCTCAGATTATTTCAAAAGATGCAGTAGAGCTGTTCCCATTAAAGGACCTATGGAAGTTCAAAGAACTAAAAATTTTGACTCAGTAGGTTTAGGCCTGTGAGCTTGTGTTCTTTGTTTATGAGTGTTTTGGGTAGTGATTATGTATTAAATTATTCAAGAAAAAATAAACCTAACAATGTTACTAACTGTCTTATTAATGAAATAATCCCTAAATGTTGAATTCTAGTCTGACCAATGATAGTCTGAATAAAAGTCATACCTCTGATGTGGCTCAGTGGTAGAGCACCCATCTGGCATGCATGAGGCCCTTGGTTCAATCCCCAGCACCACAAAACAAGCAAACAAACAAACAAAAAACCTGTCATTAGTCATCTTGCTTTGCTTGATATGTAATGAGGAAATAGTAATAACTTTCTTTTTATATGAATTTTTTCTTCATTCCACAGGAATGACCACTTCTAATCTATCTGTTTAATAATTTTCTTTTTTAGAGCATTAAAATGAAAAGTAGAAGGGAATAAATGAGAAAAGAATTCCCAACAAATGCATGGTATTTCAGTGTTAAGACCAAAATGTGTCCGGTCTTGCCAGTATCTCTTCTCTTGCCAGATAAGGTGAATACTGGGATTGCCGCACCATTTGGGGGAGCAGTGTAATTGTAGGAATAGCTTATGACTCCTAACAGGCCTCATCTCTTGGCCTCTTTTTTTTTCCTTACAAATCAGTCATTTTATTTTATTTTATTTCATTTCTTTTTTTAATTGATTTTTTTAAAAAAATAAATGACAGTGGAATGCATTATAATTCTTATTACACATATACAGCTCAATTTTTCATATCTCTGGTTGTATATAAAGTATGTTGACACCAATTCGTGTCTTCATACATGTACTTTGGATAATGATGTCTGTCACATTCCACCATCCTTGCTAATCCCCTGCCCCCTCCCCCTCCCACCCCTCTTCCCTATCTAGAGTTCATCTATTTCTCCCATTCTCCCCCTCCCTACCCCATTATGAGTCAGCCTCCTTATATCAGAGAAAACATTCTCGGCATTTGTTTTTTGGGGATTGGCTAACTTCACTTAGCATTATCTTCTCCAGTGCCATCCTCTTTTTCCATTGATTTCTTCACTAGACTGCAGATCCAGTTAGGGGCTTTTCCCCAGCAAGTCTGATAGAATTGTGGCTCTATTATCTACTTTCCAGTATCCCTTCTCTAGCTCATGGATTGAGAGCAGGAAGAGGCTGCAAACCTTCCATAGACTTCATTTGTTAATTCTTTCCTTGAATACTTACTTGGGACATTACACTGGCCACAGACACAATAGTAATAATCTGTCTTCTATTTCTTTGCAATTACATATTATTATGTCAATCCTGATAAGAGGAGGTATCTTGCTGAAATAATGACAAGATTGATGATGCTCATAGATATTGGAAATTTTAAGTTAAAAAGTAATTAAAATTGCTATATTAAGTTGATTAAAGGAATTCAATGTAGCAATAAAAACAGCATGACAAGGGCTGGGGTTGTGGCTCAGTGGTAGAGTGCTTGCCTAGCACATGTGATGTTCTGGGTTCTATTCTCAGCACTGCATAAAAGTAAGTAAAATAAAATAAAGGTATTATGTCCAACTACAAGTAAAAAATAAATATTTTTTAAAAAACAGCATGACAAATTTGAAATTTGTAGTTTTTATTGTAAAAAAAAAAAGAAAAAAGTTCAACTCTTATTTCCGTTATCTTCTTAAATTTGTATGAAGTTAATACTAAAGAGCTAAAAAGAAAAAAAAATCTAAGAGAAGGTACGTTACTGGGAATGTACTATATATACTGGGAAAGAATTTTCAGAGTTTGTGTGGTGTCAAAAATATATTTATGATTATGTATGTAACCATTATTAGTTGGATTTTCTGTCATGAAAGTATTAAACTGTCTTTTTCTGATATGCCATGAAATACAGACTCAGCTAAAACACTCCTCTGTGCTGTCTTCATTTCCAGCATAGTTCCATGAGTACAGACGCTAGGTCTTGTCTTGGGCCAGACCCCAGCACAGGGTGGGGACCCGATGGTTATTTGTTCAGTGCTTTGAATCTTAAAATGTCATGCATCGGTATGATACTCTAGAGCTTCCACATTTTTACTCAGATTAGTTTATTTGACTATAATATCAAATTTGTGAGAAAGTACAAACATTGTATCATATGAATAAAATTGTAGTTCCAACAGAACTAGAGTAGAAGCGGGTCTCCACAGGCCATTGATTGTTTTATATCATCATCATTCAATAAATGCTTATTGTTGTTATGGGCCAGTCACTGTGTTGATTATCTTATCGAACCCTTGCATTAACCCTATGATATAATGCTATGGGTATTTCTCTCATTTTAGAGATTAAGCAACTGAGACATGACACAGCTAGCCAGCTAAGGCAAAGCCATGCGGTTAGTGTCAACACTGGGATTTAGGCTCCAGCAGCACAGGTTCACAGCCAGGCTCTCAGTTGGCCTGGTCACTGCTCTTATGATTGTCAGTGAGAATACATGAGCCAAATTAAGTACCATGGGGATGTCCTGATGACTTTATTAAATTACTTGCTATTATTATAATAGGTGCTTGGTGAACGTTTGTGTAAGTTGATAAGCCAGAGATGAGTGCTGTGTTGAGGAGGGTAAAGAGACAATACCAGAGGGGAAAAAGGTGAGTGGGAGCGAGACACTGATGAGGAAGTCAGACAGGCTGCCAGGATCCTAAGAAAGGCAGATCGTCATTCTTCTTTTAGAGAATAAGGTAGCTCCCAGCTAATAGAGGATGACTCTGAAAAAAAAAAAAAAATCTATTGAAGGCAGCTGGATATTTGTGAGGTCAGGACACACCTACTGTCTTATAGAAAGGTCTACAGTCAGAGGAGAGACTGCAGTGCCAACCAAGTGAGATGATTGTGACCAGGAAAGATTTCATTGGAACTTAGCAGTGTGGCTTTTAATGAATGTGCTGAGCTGTAGTACTAGCTAAATGTTTGGAAGTTCTGGGGTGAAAACACTGTCTTAAGCTCTCCTCAATTACTTGTTAAGGAGTGCATCTGTCTTTGACTTGACTCAAGAATCTATTGTAGTGCTGTGGCTGTGGCTCAGCAGTAGCACACTTGCCTGGCATGTGTGAGGCACTGGGTTCGATTCTCATCACCACATATAAATAAATAAATACAAATAAAAAAGGTCTATCAACAACTAAAAATATATTTTAAAAAAAAGAATATACTGTAGCTAATAACACATTAAACAAGTCTTTGCCTCTAGGTGAGTATAAAACTAGCAAAAGTTCCACTACCAACAAGCTACAGTTGGTGAGCATATGACCACCTATGCCAGGGGAATACATTGAAATCAAAATTGTTCTAAACACACATTGACTTACACAGGCAAAGCAGTACCATGATGAAGGGAAGGTGGAGCGGAATCATTAACATTATCCTTTGCCCATAAAATCCAAAGGCCAAACTCCCGGGTGACAAAATAATAGACCACTGTACCTGGTTTCTCCTCAATTTTGCCAGTAGTTTGTTGGAGTGGCCTTGTGCAAGTTGCATCCCCAATAAGTCATTACTGCTGTGTTGGTTATGTCCTTCCTGTAGGTTGAATTATAACTTGTATCTAATCATACTCCAGATAGGTAAATTTACCAAATACTATTTATATTTTTCAACTCTACCTGAGTTAAAATGTGTGTCTGATATATAATGGACATTGCTTCAGCTTTAATTCTACCTCCTTTTTCAGTTTGGTACTACGGAAGGTTATTCTCACATGCACCCCAAGTTGTGTTTCCTGACTTTCATTTTCTTTTCAATAGAACAAATCGGCCAGGAGATGTTGGAAAACCTCAGTCATGACAGAGAAAAGATACAACGAGCACGGGAAAGAGTAAGTACAAATGACACTATCCTTCTACATATCTAATAAATGAGAAGACATAGAAGGTCCTTCGGACATGCACAGACAGAACCATGACATAGACATAAGTACATACGTATAGAAGTGACTAGGGAGAAAGGAACATAACATCTACTAGGAGGAAAAGGAAGAGTGCCAGATAGGGGCAAAGCAGCTGACTCTCCCCATCTGGAATGCCCACAGGGGGATTTTATTTAGCCCTCTGGCTGAGAAGAAGGTCATTGAGGTGGATTTTGGAATATGTCACTCTTTCGGTAAAAATACTGATGATTCCGCCCTCTTTGCTTCATTTATTCCCCCTTATATTTTTAGGAGTTTGTACATTTTGTACATTAGAGATTAATTACCAGATGTATGTTAAACTTTGTCAGCTTTTGAGACATTTGCTTTTATATCCAGTTCAAGTATCCAGTTTAGAGCTCCTGACATCACTTCTCACATGTCACTTTCTAAATCTAAGAATTCTCAGAATTTGCATAAGTGTCATAAATGTATTTGTGCTGTGTATATAAACATTTTTTATTGTTTGGCTTTTATATCGTGAAATAAAATGATAGAAAATGATTGCTCGCCATGTACTTTAGAAATAATCTAATCATTTGTAGTTGAGTTGAGTTTTAATGCTGCTCTTCTCCTCCTAGCTTCGGGAAACAGATGCAAACTTGGGGAAGAGCTCCAGGATTCTGACGGGGATGTTGCGAAGGTAAGAGCAAGGTAGGGACCGACCTTCCTCTCCTGTCTCTTTTGCTGTTTTTATCTAATTGCAAACAGGCATTTTACAGGCTTGCAAGCTTCTACTCCCTTCCCCTGTGTCTAGACACTTTTGAAATAATAGAGCACTGATTGTAACTCTTATTTGGACAGGGACACATACTGAGTAACTCCTATTAGAGAGAAGGCTTGAGCTAGCGGGGTTACCTCAAGCTATGGAAAAATTAGGGTTAGACATGAAGAATGCTTTCATAGCCTGAGGAAGGCCCCATGGCAGGAGCAGCCTGAGTTTATTTTCTATTTTGATGGAGGGAGCGCAGCCTGCGTCGGCAGGAGCTCACTTGGTCTCAGCCTGGCTCTCTCTTGCCTCGTTTTCATTTCTCTAAAAGGACTCCATTTGGGGAAACATTTTTATTTAATGTATATAATTCAAGATGATTTATAAAATGTCAATATTATCTGAATAATCTGAATTCATGTGTGCTAGCAAACAAATCTTTATGTTTTCTGTGTGTGACTAAACTTTGATTGACGGAAAATATTCGGGAGAATATAAAAAAGAGAAATGAATCAGAGTTGGTCATGTTCTATGTAAGTATTTTCAGCATGGAATGATTTTCCACTTGAGATCTACCAGGTAAGAGTATCATCTGGCACCACGATGCCCATTTGGAACTGTGAATGGAAAAGTGAGTCACGAATATTGTAACTGATCTCTAGGAGAGCTTGATTGGAATGTTAAGGAAGAAAATCTTCATTATAGTTGATACTGAAGAAACAACTATTTCAAAATAACAAAGCCTTCCCTGATCATGTATCCATATACAGTAATTTGCTAAAATTATGTCTTGTGTTGAAGATTTATTGTATAAGAAACTATTCAATGTACATTTGTTCCGCCATAAACGTTGATGTGATCTCTCAACCTGATCAGAAATGAGCCCAAAGTCCCCTGTGCACTGCCAGCCTAGTGTCCACATTGCTCCTTCTTTCCCTGGACACACTGCTCCAACTCAGAGCCATAACCACCAAATTCTCTGATCAAGAATAGTAAGTAATGGGGCTGGGGCTGTAGCTCAGCGATAGAGCGCTCGCCTAGCACATGTGAGGCCCTGGGTTCGATCCTCAGCACCACATAAAAATAAATAAATAAAATAAAGTATTGTGTCCAATTACAACTAAAAAAAATAAATATTAAAAAAAAAAAGAATAGTTAGTAAATGACTTGAGAAAAGCTCAAAACCTACAGAGAAGGGAACTGGTGATTGAAAGGAATGCTTCAGTGCCTAAAGACAATAAAAAAGAAAGAAAGGGAAAAAAACCTTCACTGCTTTCCTGGGAGGGCCCCTGCGATGTGAGCTGTAACGAATATTCTGCATATGTCTCCATTTTGTCAAATCTCATTAAAGAGTCCTCCTGCTTTATGTCAATTGAGCTGTCCAGAAATCATTCATCATTTTTAGTGTAAAAAAATCATGTGGTTATTTAAATAATATCATATTAATGTTAAAGTTCAGCTGTCATTTAATGGTATGGCTTAATCAGATGTAGCATTTAGGGTAAATAGTTTATTCAAGCTCTTTGTGGCTTTCAGGTTGGCAGATTCAAATAAGGATTTATGGGTTTCTAAACCAATGTATTTCTGTCCATGTTTCTGCTTGATGTACCTCACCCTTTAGTGCAGGATACTGCAGACAGTTATTTCAACAAATAAAGCATCCCCTCATATTGTGTTTGAATAAATTTGCAAGTCATTTAGAGAGGGTGAAACACAAACGACTTCTGCGACCTTCAACTGGGCTTTCTGTGGGGACATGGCACTAATGCGATGGCTCAGAAGCCTGC
Source organism: Marmota marmota marmota (assembly GCF_001458135.2). Lineage (NCBI taxonomy): Eukaryota > Metazoa > Chordata > Mammalia > Rodentia > Sciuridae > Marmota > Marmota marmota. The sequence continues at coordinate 16,386,338 of NW_025999999.1, forward strand.
AGAAGAAAATTACTCTGGTGAAATCTACTTGGGCTTCTCTTTGTAGGCAGACTCAGTCAATCTAGACTTATCTCCTCTCAGGATGTTTGTAGAGAACTCACAGGAATAAAATGCCCAATGGATATCACCTGGCTCTGTCTGAGCCAAAGCTCCTAAGTCCACCTGTGTGTGTGTGTGTGTGTGTGTGTGTGACAGTGTTTTTCAGTAGGCAAGCTAGAATGTTGATATCTGCCAAGATTCCCAGGTACTTTTCATCAGTGGTGTAACCAGACTGAGTCTTTGCATAGTGGTAGTTTTGGTTTTGTTTCTAGTTGCTATCCCACATGACACAATTTATTTAGGACTTTGGAAAAATGAAAAAAACTAACCAGCTTCTTTACTTTATTATTTGGGTTATTCCCGAAAACATAGTCTTTTGAGAAGTAGAACCAGAACTTATATACCAAAGTCTTTTATTTCATTTTTTAAAAATATTTTTTAGTTGTCAACGGACCTTTATTTTATTTATTCATATATGGTGCTGAGAATTGAACCCAGTGCCTCACACATGCTAGGTGAATGCTCTATTATTGAGCTACAGCCCCAGCCCTATTTCACTTCTTTTATTTATTTTATACCCTCTGTCACCTCTCTCCTGTTCATGTGGCATTCACTCCATCACTGGTGGGGGTTTTATTTAAGAAGAAGCCACATTCCCAGAATTCTTGTTCTTACCAAACTGTCCAGCTACATTGTGTGTCAACAGGTGATTATGATTTAAGAAACAGCACAACATTGAATCATGTGCTTATGTCACCTTCACAAATGTGTAAAAGAATTGAGTGTCCTCTCTGTGCAGTGTAAATATTTACCTGCAAGTAACATAAGCCTATTTATTTTCATATGCTAAGTTCTGTGTTTGAGAATAAATACAATATACCAAAGCAAGGAATTACTTTACTTGAAAGAAAGATTTGGGGATTTTTAAAATTTTTTAGACTTCAAGGTTTTTAAATTTGTGAAATGAACAGAAAAGGTACCTCATAGCCCCTCCTTTGGCTCATTTCACTTGTAGTGGTCAGTCAGTTATGAAGACAAGTGAAATCATGTTCACTCTGAGCCAAAGTCTGTGTATATGACCACTTGATCATTTGTGACACTGACCAAAATAAGAAAGCAACAAAAATTAAGTTTTTAAAATCTAGCAGCCACTAAATAATCATCTAACACTTGTGCTTTTTAAATCTATTGTTAACTTCAAATGAGGCAAAAATCCATTTTCTTCCTTCCTTCCCTTCTTCCTTCCTCCCATATGCCTGTAATAAAAGGCATAGTGATCCTGAGATGAAACCACATTTAGCTTTGCCTTCAGAGTGCTTATGTGTGTATAAAAGTGTGCAGTGGGAATTCACAAAATTATCTAAATCTCATGAAAGCTATTAAGGATTCTACAACCTCAGTTAATCCTTGCTGATCATCTGTTTTCATAAGGAAAAAAAACCAACCAAAACAAAATGTGATTTGAATGGCTTTAAAACCCACATGTTTGAGAAAAAATTAGGGAAATAGGAAATTATTTATTGCATCATAACAAATAAGTTTTAAAAGGAACTAAACTATGAGCCATATCTAGGTTACTGAATAGCAACTGGTTTCGTCAAAAAGAAATTATTTTTTATATAACTACACTATGTTACCAAAAGAAAGAAAGCAAAGGAGAAAATTGGTCGATTCTGACATCAGAATAAAGCCTATAGCTTATTTTCTAGAAAGTAATTTTTCTTTCTTCTTGACACAAGAAGGAGAGCCACCTAGGGACAAAGTGTTTATTTCCTGACTCTGTAGACAGTTTAAATAGAGTGGAATTCAGATCAAATGAAAATGGCTCTGAAACAAATGACCATCCGTGTGGTAACTGGGGCCAAGAAATGGATTTTTCATTGAGTCTCACAAAACTTGATTATTACATTTGGTTGTCATAAAGTGTTGCAAGGATCCCTGGGAGGCTCCCAAGTTTCTCTTCACCTATGTACTGCGTTCACTCACATGTGCGTGTGTGTGTGTGTGTGTGTGTGTGTGTGTGTTTCCACATATCTGACTAGGAAGCCTTATTAGATCAGATTGGGCTGGCAATCAATGAAAATGAAAATAGAGATTTTCAAAATTCTTAGAAAAAAACGGAAATAATCATTTATGATTATATTTCCTTTTACCTCTGAATAACTCTAGTAGTAGTTAATAATTAATCAGTAATCCTGTATTTTTTTTCTAGAAGTATCTAAAAGAGTCCTCAAGTATATAACAAATTCATAAATTGAGAGCTCCATTAACATAAATGGGAAAGCATATTAGAACTTCACTATGGACTGCTTTGCATATGATGCATATATATTTGGAAAAAAAAACTTTTCTGAATGGTGACCTCAATGTAAAATAATTTTCTCTCTTCCTCAACTATTTCAACACACAAAATCAGAGTGTTTCCTTCAGAAATGAAGCGCTTATCCTTGCAGCATGAGTGCAGTAACTTCTTAACATAAGTTGCTTCTGAGAGGTCTTTTGTAACCAACCTGTGATACAAACAAAGCCAACCGTAGTAAATGCAGTCGGCCTCGCTAGCACCGTTCATACAATACTATTTAATGTGTGTTTTTGTTAGAGTGACTTCTGAGTCAACCTGGGGAATAATTGCCAGCTAACATTGCTATCACATTTTACGTTTTAAACGTGGTCTTGTTGCTTTGGTAGAATGACAGGTAAAACATCTGGAAAAGTGAAATGTGCTGTCAGTGGCTCCAGAGGGAAAGTATAACAGAAATACCAGAGCAGATCTGTAAGCCATACAAATATATATTTTTAAATAAACAGACTTATTCGTAAATAGGCCGTGACTAGATGCTTAAGCTTCTTTGAAACTTCATTCTACACACACACACCCCATTTTGCTCAGGAAACATTTTATTATATTCTAATTGTTCTTATGACAATGGCTAAAATTCAACAGAGTTTTCAAGATTTGTGAAAAAATGTCCTTGAAAATTTACTCTCAGAATTCATGCCTTGAAAAGGCCCCTTCTCTCACAGAGCCTTGTGTTCGTATGTGCACATTTTCTTCTCTTTTTTCCCCCCGGTGCCAGGGACTGAACCCAGGCCCCCAAGCATGTCAGACAAGCGCTCTACCACTGAGCTACCCTGCAGCCCTTGTTTTCCTTTTCTCTTCATCTTGTTCCTCCTTCGTGGCTTGCATAGCTGACTAGTGTTGAGCACGGGTCCTGACCTGAAGGTAGTGTAGCAAGGTCTCAGCCTCTAAACCATTTTTCAGCTTTTAATCAAGCACAGTTCTTTCAGAGTAAAATCGTTGAATTGCAGTTGATTCTTTGGACTTAGCAGAGTTAGGAGCTAAGCTAGATTAATGCTATAGAGAGAATCTTTTTTTTAATCTTGGTCCTCTTTGTGTGACTCAATTTATTACTAGAGCCTTGACTCATTGCCTTTGTCCTTGGACCTCTTCAAGGCCAACACGGATGATGCTTTTGCCAAATTAAACAACAATTCTGTACTTCCTTATTTATATTTTTCTTTAATAATATTCTTGTGCTTATCTACATAGGATTTTGGCTAGGCAAAGCAGCATGTGCCTATCGTCCCAGCTGCTTGGGAGGCTGAGGCAGGAGGATCACTAGAGCCCACAAGTTTAAGACCAGCCTTGACAACATTATGAGACCCCATCCTAAAAATATAATAATAAAAATCAGAAACATAGACCAGTCAAATGCAGTATCTAAAGCTCCCTGCCACCAAAGACTACCATCTGCCTCCACTGATCTCTCAGTGCATTTCTGACCCCAAGCGAAGCTTTACACACCTATGACCCAGTTCCTAACCCCATGAAGGAAGCAGTGTCATCCCCATTTTACAGATGAGCATAACTGTGCTTAAGGAAGCTAGGTAAGCCATCTGGAGTTGGCCACACAGCAAGACAGAGTCAGAATACAAACTCAGTACATTCTTTCAAACGTACTCCGTGAGGTTCCCAAAGGTTGCTTAAGTGAGAGTAGTTCTCGCTGACCAGTGAGGAGAGGAGTGGGGATGAGCTGCGGAGTTTTTGTTTTTGCTAACTTCTACTGTTATTATGCTGTTATGCAGTTCCCTTTCTTCTGAAATAATTGCGTAGTAAACACTTTCCTTAAGCTGGTCCAAAATAAGTACTTGAAAAAATGTTCAGCAGTGGCAATGTGTGCCAGAGTTCGTGCCTTCCCATGCCCCCTTCTGATTCACTGCTCTAGGAGATCCAGAATCCACACTGTCCTCTGGCCTTCAAGAATCCAAGGACTTGTTGTATACTCTCGGACTCCTCTTGGCTAGTAGCCATGGTCCAAGCCTCTTGGTGTGTTAGTTCACCTTCCTGAGGACTGTATGCAGCACTGTAGGGAGCTGTCACCGGGTATCCTCAGGACCCCCAGGGCCTGGTTCTCCTGCTATACTGGTCTGAGACCCCTCACAGTATCAGAGGACCAATTGGCCGGTGCAGGAGATGGGTTCAGAAAGTGCTGAATAAACACGAGGAGACCCACTGTTAGGATGGGCTGGAGGCCCTGGGCTGCAGCTGTGGGTGCAAGGAGAGTCCCGAGAAGGGTCTTCTTGAGGAATCCTTTAGAAATGGCTTGATTTTGAGCATTAACTGGAACCAACAAACCAGCAAGGAGCTGGAAAGCCTCTACTATCCTTACCTCGAGTGTTTGGCAAGTATCATGGTTAGGAAATTTCATTTTTATGTCTAACTCTGTTTCACCTGGAGCTTTATCCTCATTGGAGTTTTCTTTTGCCCACCATTCTATGGGCACCAAGAGGCATATGCCCTATAGGTAGGAGGTAGGCTCTGGAGCCCCATTCCTGCTTTCTCGCCATTAACCTTTGGTAAGAATCTCACCTCCCTGTACCTCAATTTCCTTATCTATAAAATGGAGATGATAGTAGTCCCTACTTTGTAAGTTTTCGCAAAAGTTAGTCAATACATGTAAAGTACACATGATAGTGCCTGCTACAAAATAAGATTTCAGTAAATGACAGAACAGTAGTTATTATCATCACTACTTTGAGAAAGAAAAAGGCCTGGGAGCAAGGACTAAAATAAAAATGTTAATAGTTATTTTAGGTTGGTGAATTTTAAGTTGATTCTTTTTCCATTTCCAGAGTTTCCTAGGAAGTTTCAAAAAATGAGAAATTAAGCCAGGTGTAGTGGCACATTCCTTTAGTCCCAGCAATTTGAGAGACTGAGGCAGAAAGATTGGAATTTCAAGGGCAGCCTCAGCAACTTAGTGAAACCCTGTCTCAAAATAAAAATTTAAAAAATAATAATAAGGGCTGAGGATATAGGTGAGATATACAGCAATAGAGTGCCCCTGAGTTCAATCCCAGTAACAAAAAATTAATAATAATAAAAATAAAATCCTCCCATTTTTTCCTGATGTCTCTGTGTCTGAAAGGGACCCACCATTCTCCCTCTGTCTCGGACCTTCAGTCAGCAATTCTGCGGCAACTCCCCAGAGCACTCAGAGTTCCCCAGGAGCAAAGCATCCTCCAGCATGGATGCTTTCCCTCCCACTTGGACTGTCAGAGAGACAAGCATCCTGATTGGTCTCTGTGCTTCTTCTCCTCCTTTTGTCTTTCTAAATACGGTTTGCCAGTCTGTCTTCCATAGTGCAAAACTAGTGCATTTTCTTCCCTGCCTACGAGCCTCCCATGGCTCCCATCACCTGCTAACACAAGTATGTCCTCTTGGTCCCATTTCCAATGTCTGCCTGTGGACTTCTGGCCTTGTTGACTGCTACTACCTTTGGACAGACAGCAGACCCCAATCAAGGCCGACTACTTCCCATCTCCAAGGCTAGTTTGACTCTTCACTAATTCTATTACTTTGCTTCGCCTCTTACTTCTACATATAATGCTGTCCATTTTCCACTTGTGATTCAAAATCTTCTGAATGCAAGTGACAGAAACCCATATCAAACTGGCAATACATAAAAGGAGATAAATACTGCCTCATGTAACCAAATAGACCAAGGATAACAGTGACTTCAAGCAGTGGAATCTGAGGGCTCAAATAATGTCATCAGGGCTGGGCCTTGCTTTTCTCATCTCTCATCTCGGATCTCTGTGTATGGGTTCTGTCCTTTGTCAGGGACTTCTTGTCAGAACAAAGCTTTGCCAGCCTCTCAGTGACACCCATTGAATTTAGCATTTTTTTTCCTTCCCAGTAGTTCCTACAAAGATTATAGCATGGAGTCATACAGATTCTGATTGGTTCAGGTTGTATAAAAACCTTATTCATCTATGATCTGATGTTGTAGACAAGGGACCCTGTGCTGGGATTGGACAAGTAGACTTAGAATGGGTGAAGCATAATTCCCTCAGAAGAATCTGAGAGCTTTCACCAGAGAGGTGAATAGATACCGGGCGAATGAAAACCACAGATGTTACTTAGGAATGTTCCAGATGGATTTTTAATATCTGTATAAAGGACCAAGTTACCCAAGTATAGCCTCATCAGTGACTAATCTTCAGAAGAATGACTGAGAATAATTTTAAAGTTGCTGTCTAGATTCATGTCATTTAGTTGAAAACCTGCAGGTTATTATCTATTACAGTTTGGATACAGGTAAACATGTTCATTCAAGGATAAAATACGGCTGAGCTAGAAGTGTAGCTCAGTGGCACTTGCCTAGCATACGCAAGGCCCTGGGTTCCATCCCTAGCACCACAAAGAAAAAAAAAAAGTTGCTTCACAATAAGAGAATATTCTTGTCCATTATTTAATCACAATAGAAAAGCATCTTATAGTTTTCTTGATTGTGAGCCACAATTTGACCTAATTCTTGAATTACCTTTCTTTTATGATCTTCCTTTCTTCCCCAGGATACATGCCAGTCTTTAATGTGCAGAGGGAGCACTTTACCTTCACCATCAATGCCTCCTTTGAACGCAGCCTTGAACTGTTAACTGAAGCAAGGAGCCTTAGGCCTTCCTTATAAACAAGTAATGGAGCCCTCAGCCCCCCTTGTAAATGGCTATTTATTAGCATACACCATCACCAAACAACGGTTTACAATTCCAGGCCCGCACCATCACACCACTGTCTGCTCCATTGTAAGTTGAGGGAGGCCTTTCGCATCTGTTTCATTAAATGCCAGAGGCAGTGAACAATAGCTGAACTTTATAAATTGAGGGTTAGGGCTTCTCCCCTCACAAATCTCCCCCTTCTGCTGCTGCTGCTGCTGCCACTGCCGCCGCCGCCACCACCACTACCACCACCATATTTTTTTGTTTGAACGCTCACATTGTAAATTAGCGTATTCACACATCAATTTTAAAAGGCTGGCTGTGTTATAAGATGGGACAAAGCAAGCTCAGTAACAGCTCCGCACAGTGCAGGTGGTCGGGGCTAGCTGCTCCCCAGATCAAAAGTCAAACAACTGTGAATCTGCTTTTAAAAGTGCAGTTCCAGAGACAAGGCGAGGCTTATCTGCCCAAAGAAGGAGTTATAGATATACATCACAAACGCAGGGGACAAAGGGGGGTTTCATCATCCTGCTGGGTAAGGAACCTAATGCCGACAATCTGAGGGCATCTCTGGAATATGTGGCTTGTTTTTGTTTTTGTTTTTCTATAAAATTAGTCTTTTATTATGTGGCAATTGATAATTATTATTTATGCTTTGGTGCTGTTCCTAAAGTAGCTAAGAATTTTTTTAAGCCACCTTTAGGGCAGGAAATGGCTCCTTTTCATGGTTGTGTTTTATTTTTCAGCAGCATTTAAGGACAGACTCCTATTTATACCACACAAGCAGTTTTGTCTGTTGTAAACAAAGTAAGTGGCTAGGAATTGTACTTTCCCAGAAATGTTTTCCAGGGAAGCCATAATAGGAAACAACTGTGTATACTTGAGACTTTGTCATCTAGGTATTAAGAAAGAATTCTTTGCTTTTATGGGGAAAAAATTACCAACACCGTTTGTTAAGGAGCATATTTAATATCCAAAAGTAGAATTAAAGTGTTTTAGATTGCAAGCACTAATTGAGGTTGTTTTCATTTGAAATTGTCTCTAGCATTTTTTGACAAGGCAGAAGTGACATAGAAAGAGGCCCAATCATTTGTCTTAATCCGATATTCTTTTGTAAAAGGCTAGTGATTTCTTTTGCAAAGTTATGTGATGAAGTTTAGAACTAACTTAGGAATGTCAATGGGAAAAATGCCAAAGCAGTAAATTTGACAAAATTTTTAGAAAGAGGGTTGAGGTGGCTTGAAATTATGAAACACACCAGTTTCCTCTACAGTTATAGTTTATCTAGGAGAAAGTCATGCTATTCTCCATCTACTAATACCTTAATGATCTTATGATCAGGAAAAAAACCTGACAACTTTTTAATCCCCAGTTAGTTAAAAGTGTCTCAATCAGGTCTCCAAGTGCTTTCATGAAACCACATCTCTGACTCAAGCCATAAGGCAATGCTTCCTCTCCTTGGTGGCTTCACAGAGTCTGAACCACTGGAGTTTTCTGAAAATTTGTGTGTATATGTATATTTGCATGTCTCTGAATTTCCATTAAAATTCCATAACATTTTCAAAAGAATCTATAATCAACTCCCAAAAAATTGGAAAAAATGAGACATTATAAAAAACAGTATCCATTTTCCTGGCTAAATAATTATTTCCAAGCTCATCTGAAATGTGTTACCATACAAGAATTTGAATTTTTCCACAAAGTTCAATAAAAAACTGAAAATGCAGGGATGCCTTCCTCGGGAAATCAGATCATTTATTAAAAGTAAGACTTTTAATAAAGACCCACCCCAGTGGCATGTACCTGTAATCCTAGTAACTCAGGAGGATGGCAAGTTCAAGACCAACCTGGGCAGCATAGCAAAACCCTGTCTCAAAATTTGAAAGGGATGGTGATGTAGCTCAGTGGTAGAGTGCTTGCCTACCATATGCAAGGCCCTACTATGTGCAAGGTTCAATTCCTTAAAGACAATCATAGCAATTAAAATGTTTATGGGGCCTTATGGTGTCACAAAACACACATTGTTGCATTTAAGGTAATCTTCATAAGAACACTGTGAAATTGTAGTGTCATGATTACCTGATGTTATTATCTATTTGTTTTTTGTTACTATAATAAAATACTTGAGACTGGGTATATGAGAATAGAAGTTTATTTAGCATATGGTTCTGGAAGGTGAGAAGTCTTAGAGCATAGCACAGACTCAGCATCTGTGAGGGTCTTCTTTCTGCAGCATATCACAACAGAGCTTCCAACTCGCAAACTTTTGAAGGATGTGCTGAAACCATAGCAGTTATAGAGACCTATGGAAGTTGCGTCATGCCCAAGGCCATTTCCCCGAGGTAGGGGAAATTTTGGACAATTACCCTGGCTGTAGCCATAGAAATTGAGTTCTTAGCAGAATCTTAACAGTGACAGCATTAACATTTTCAATAGCAAATGTTCAATGTTTATTGTATATAAGGGAATATGGTAGGCATCTAAGATTCAAAAATCTCACTCCTGGGTAGTTGAATATCTAATTTGGGAGCCTCAGTTTACACATTTTGTTGTTGTTATTGTTTTGTGGTACTGGGGCTTGAACCAAAGGCCTTATGCATGCAAGGCAAGCACTCTACCAACTGAGCTATATCCCCAGCCCTGGTTTATATACATTGTTAAGAAACAGCAGTGCATAGAAACTTGTGCTACATAAGTGAGAACTCAATGCTCTAGGAAATTACAGGAAGAAATTCCTGGGGCCTAGGTAGGCAGGTGAGATGGCAGATGGCCACCAGGCCTGAAAATTACTACCTGATTCTTAACCCACGTATGGAGTCTCTCCTTTCCCTTTTCATAGCAGCTTCCAGGTAATAGCTCCCAATATTTTGACTGTTGGAGGTGGTGGTAGAGCTGTTTGGCTACAGCTGAGTTGAAGAAACACAGGACATTAGCAACTTGAAACCTGATTTACTCCCAAACTTAGCATGAGGCCAAAGCTTCACTTTTACCTTCACCTTAAATTAAACTTATTGAGAATATTTTTAAACTTGTGATGGAGTTTAAATTTTTGTTAAGCAAATTAGAAAGGTTTGAAATCACCTAATAGTTCTAATTGTAAGCAATTATGAAAAACTTTTTTCAAGTGTTCGAAAAATATTGAGAATTTTCACACACTTCACTAAAATTATATGTTTAGAAAACTTGATGGCCTCTGAAATAATACTGCATATTGACCATACTGTACATATGATTCATAAATAGATACAAAGAACATTGGCATAGTATGTGGATTATTTTATTAAAGCATATTATTTATTTGATAAGTATATCACTTAAAATACTGAATTATTTTATATATTACAATTAAATCTTTCTCCTCAAATGGGCTTATAGAAATTTAGTTAGTTGAAAACTTGCCCAGCCAATAAAGAAAAGCATTCATTTTCTCTTCTATGTACATGATCTGAAGCCATAGCCTTTTAGGTCTTTTAATCTGTTTGTTCAAGGCCAAGCTATTTATATGAATAATTTTTAAAGCTGCTGTATAAAGAAAAAAAGAACATTTTATTTATTCACTGAGGTTTTTATGTGCCTTGAAATTGCATAGATAAAGTATTTTCAAGCCCATGGATCTGGAGAAGATAAAAGGTCTCTTATTTTATAAGGCTTTATGTAAGCTTTTCAAATGTACAGTTTTCTCATGACTAGAATTTTTTAAATAAGACATTATTTTACTATTATCACTAGAGTTTGATGTGGGCATCTCTTTTTCCTTCCCTGCATTATTTGTTAAATCATGCGTCTAAGATTGTTCTTACTGCATTTTATCTTCTGGATTTTAACAGTTTTCATGTTGGATAAATTAATTTACCAATCTTTATGTTTAGTGTCAGGCATCTACTTAATATGACTGGAATTGTGAATATTAAATATGAGTGAGAAACTAGTAAATTAGCTTTAAGAAACAAAGACTGAAAGTAAATTGTACTCTTTTTTTGTAACATATTAATGTGAAGCTGAAAAATTACTTAACTCTTCCTCTTTAAGAACTTTTGCTAGGCCTGGTAGACTATGAAAAGAAGAAGCATTTTTTAACTCAAGGGCAACTGGACCCAGACCTGATTCCGGGTGAACATTAGCTGCTGTTAGCTCTGCAATGTCAGGGCCAAGAAACAGCTTTCCCTGGCTGGAGCATTCCCAAGCTATCACAGCCATCAGACAGGTGGGGAATAAATATTGTAGAATAGTGGGACATTGAAGAGCATGCTCCTGATCCCCAGGACTCAATTTGGACAGGCTTCAGTTGGAGCAAACAGGTGTTCCTGGGAGGAACTGTCCTCAGATGGCTGGGGGGTGTGCCATTCTTTCACACACATAAAAAGTTCTCCTTCCCTCTGCCCGCAGGAAAATTAGAATTAACTACAGCTTTTTCTTTTGAAATGGAAAAAGAGAAATAAAAACATGGCACCAGGTTTTGGCTCTGGCTGGCTTTCCATGAAACATGCGATCTATGATGAGTGATGAGAATTCTTGAATCACAGCATCCTTATAGTTTTTAACATTGGAGATGCTGTAAAAATTAGATGAATGCAGTAGATCATTTTAACAAAAAATGTACCTATAAAATGGGGTAGTCTCATCCTCTATTATTCATTTGTCCATTCCAAGTATTTCTTGCAGCTTCCCAAATAGTGGACCAGGTGCTGGTAGAGTATAAGACATAGAAAGGTCCTGTCCTCAAGGAGCTTCTCTGAAGTTGTAATCATGGTAATTGGCTGGAACACAAAAGTCATGAGAGTGGTCTTTAGGAAACTGGGCAGAAAGTGCTGACATCAGAAAGATTTCTTTTCCTGCAATATCATCATGAACATACACCTAACATTTTATTTTATTTGGGAAGATTCTTTTAAAATCATATTTGTAAAAAAAAATCATATTTGTTCTATAAAACATAAACTATGGAGAAAATTATTCATAATCACACCAGCTAAAGACAGTAATAAAGTTTTAGCATATTTCTAATCCGGCTTTTTTCTATTTATTGTATGTATTGTATGTATAAACATTGTATATAACCTTACAGCCTGCTGTTTGCATTATATAACCCCCCCCAAAAAAAAGATTATATTGAAAGTATTTTCCCACACTATCAAAAATTTTTATAATCATTATTTACAATGGATATTTAAAATCCTCTCATAGACATATTTATTCTATTTAAAACATTTAAGTGTTTTTTTCTAACTTACAGCCATACATTCATTGATGCTATGTATCTTCATTCATAGATTATATTATTTTCTTAGTGTGTCACCCTTGAAGATCATAGTTGCTATCTCATATATGACTTCCCAATTCTTGAGTTCTTAGCTTTCTAGGAGTATAGTCATCTGGGATATACCTTCGAGTGACTTTTTCAAGCAAAATAAAGAATTTGTATGTGATCTGGTTCACATGTAAGAATTGTTACCAATTGCATATGTGGGATAGACATGACATGTATGCATATCTATCTATGTATTTGAGCTGGGTATAATACTTTTAGATCCTTCATTTCTTAAGAATCCATAGATATTGAGCTATTGTCTTCAGGCCTATAGCGTGTCAAAGTAGCAAGAGGGTAGACTAATTTATGATACTCTAATCATGGGTTTTTAGTTTTGTTTATTTATTTGGGTTGTATGAATCTTTGAAATTGAACAGTCTGTCAGAATGTTTCTAGATATGACAGTCTTTCCCTCAGTTTGTATGCATCACAAGAACTTTAAATCTTCAAATTCAAGTCTTCCTTCTACCACTCAGGAGAGTTTTCTTTCATTGTGTCTTAGATTACTTTTTCAGTTTTGAATTTTTTGATTTCTTTAACATTTATGAGTCTCACATTAGACCTCTCTTTTATAAAACAATCTTCCACATCTGTCGTATTTTCAAATCTTTTTTTTCTTTCTTTTTGTTTTATTTCCAGAGTCTTTGATCCCACTCTTTACAGCATTGTTCTATTCATTATTGCTAGTTACTTGAATATCAAGTCTGCTGTTGCATTACTGGTTTCCCTAAACACATTGCTTCATCTTTACATCTTTATCCTTTTTAAATCTCAGAAGTTCTCATCTAACAATTTTATACCCTCACTTTTTAAGGTTTTATTCTTATTGAGGATGTCAAACAATTTTCAAAAACATTTTTTGGGTTTCTTTTTTTTTTAATTGGTTGTTCAAAACATTACAAAGCTCTTGACATATCATATTTCATACATTTGATTCAAGTGGGTTATGAACTCCCATTTTTACCCCGTATACAGATTGCAGAATCACGTCGGTTACACATCCACGTTTTTACATATTGCCATACTAGTGACTGTTGTTTTCAGAATTGTGTGCTTCCCCAGATAATCAGTATGTTGTTTTCTTTCTCTTTTTCTATAGTATCTTTTTTTCCATCATCCTCTTGTTGTTTGATGTTTGGGTACTTTTCAAAACCTCTCCTTGGAACTGCAAATGGATGTCAGTTTTACATGTTGAGCTCTATACCAATTTTTTGTCTTTAGACTATCTTTACTGGAATAAAATGAGACTTTTTATTCAACTTGAGTTTAGCATCAAAAATGTCCAACTTCTGTACATACACCTGTCATCTCCTTCACATCTCCACCACCACCGCACACAGACAGACTTCAGTGCATCTTGTCATTACCTACCCCGCAGCCACCCATTATTGATTTATTGTTTTACTGGGAACTCCGGTTTCTTACTCATATAAAAAAGAAACAAGTTGAAGAGTATGAAGAAAAAGGAATGAATGCAACAGTCCAAGTATCTCCTAGTTTGCTGTATCTGCTCAGGAGAGAGCAAGCTTGTTAATTTGGGCTTATTACAAACCTTGCATTTTTTAATTATGTAGATGATTTTGTGGAAGGTAGATGATGGCTTATACTTTTTAACCCAGTTCACCTTTTGTGGTGGTAGGAAATCCTTCCAGACTGTTGCAATTTGTGGCATAAGTTTTGGTGGTGTAAATTTTCATCATCTTCTATTTTTTCATTCAAATTTAATGGGCACTTTGATACATAACAGCATCAAGAGTTGTGGACCAGACACCATTTTAAACTAGAGACTGTGGGTGATCTTTTAAAGTGCCTATGATAAGGGGGCCATACAAACCATTTCTATAGCTCAACCCTTGGGCCTGTATACCTGGGTGGTCTTGTTATAACTGTTGCTATTTAATTATTGATGGTTTACTGACACAAGGCCTGGAAGCCTTAGGGAAAATGAAATCCCATGTGCCAGTTCCTTCAGATGAGTCTTCTTTGAGGTTTAAGTGTCCCTCTAAGTAAAATTGTAAGCCAGGATTTAGGGGGCCGTTCCAAATACTGCCTGGTAGAGTCGACTGCAGCATCTGTGTTCACTGATGGAGTCTGTGGTTGGATCTTGAAGATGAGCCATGTTTGCTCTTTTTCAAAGCCCAGTAGCCTCACACAAGCCCACTCCTGCAGGCCAGGCATCCTCATTCATCTCTGTATGCTTCATTTCCCTTCTCTGCTCCTTGTGGGAAAAAGTCTGACCTCCAACAATAAAAGTGACTCACCTACAGGAACTGATTTCCTCCTATTAATGCTCTTATCCTGGGAAGCATTTATTAGGAAATTAGTATTTCATTCCACAAACAAGTGCAGGGCACTTGGCTGGCTAGGGAGGGATGGAGGGTACGCTGGCCCTCAGGAAACTCACATCCTAATCAGAGAGAGTGTCGAGGAAAATGCTAATTAAGGATAAATGCTGACCAGAAGCCAAAGTTGGGAGATTATTGCCAGTGTGGAGCAATCAGAGTAAGGTTTTGAAGAAGATGTGGCTTTTGTAATAGCCCTTAAGAAGGGGTCGGGTTTGCCTGGGCGGGTTGGTAGGGATTCCAGGGAACAGCATGAACTAGGAAGGAAGACCACGTATTGCAAGGCAGGCACGGCAGGACTTAGGTTAGCTGGTTGTCAACTCTCTGACTTCTGCCTTTTTTCCCAGATGTTCCCATGTTAATGTGGGTCACCTCATGGCATGCTTGCCATTGTACCCAACTGCCAGCCCCTTTCCATCTCATCCTCCGCTGGGAAGATAAAAGCTTACCTAAATGAAACTGGCTTAAATAGGTTCCACTTTTTTTCCCACCCTCATTAT
The DNA here is from genome assembly GCF_001458135.2 of Marmota marmota marmota. Taxonomy (NCBI): domain Eukaryota; kingdom Metazoa; phylum Chordata; class Mammalia; order Rodentia; family Sciuridae; genus Marmota; species Marmota marmota. The sequence goes on from NW_025999999.1 coordinate 16,401,526, forward strand.
TGTTTCTTGAATGAATACTATGTGCTCTGGGCAGGAAGAACCCTAGTAAAGGACCGCGTCGTTTTCGTGTAATTTTGTAGTTTTCACGTAGGCCACTGATATGTTTCTTTCACAAGTTCTCCCCTGCCCTTCAGTGGTTTCAGAGTGTTTTTCTAGGAATTCTGAAGGACACTGCAAGTTATGTGTGCAGGCAGACTAGACCTCCATTAAAAGGGGGGATTATCTCTACCTTTGAGGCAATCCCAAAATGCCTGTTCTCTTGATGGTCTTCACTGTCTGAAGATACTGTTTGGGCACCACTGTTTCCAGTTCGCTCAGCTCTGCTGAGTATAACATACTCAGATTGCTTGCTGACATTTGGTGAAGGGGGTTTGGGGTGGGGGGATCTAGGGCTACATAACAGAGAATTGTAGGAGTCCACACAACAGAGAGCCTGGATGGTCTGGAGTCAAATCCAGCTTCGCCACAGGGATGAAACTAGCCTGGATGTGCCACGACTTTTTTTTTTTTTAACAGTAATTTTTCTTTAATAGGACTTGAATTTTTTAACCCAGTTTTGCTTTGGGGAAAAATGCATTCACCATATGTCTTGTCAAGATACCGCTTTTTAAAAATTTTCAGAATGAAAGTCATCCTTGGCATTGGAACTGTTTCTCTGGGCGCACCTGCTTTCTTCATCAGGTTCCCTGACTTTTCTTATTTCCATTTACAAATGGAGACACAGCCAGTCTTGGAGGAAGAAGGGGCTGTCTCCAGCAGCATACTAAAGGAAGGGCTGGTGAAATCGGATGTTGCTGGCAGCCATTCTGGTCCACCTGGAGGAGGAAGGGCGGCCTTCCAGTAGTTGGTGGGGGCTGATGGTGGGTCGCTGAGATTTCTTTTTCTTCTTCTGATTTTTATTATACAGATAGTACCGGAAAGGCAAAAGGAAACATTTTATAAAGAAAAGGAAAAAAGCGCTGGAGTTGCGGCTCAGTGGTAGAGCATTTGCCTGGCTTGTGTGAGGCCCTGGGTTCAATTCTCCACACCACATATAAATAAATAAATTAAATATGGGTTCATTGACAACTAAATATATTTATATTTTTAAAAAGAAGAAGAAGAAGAAAGAAAAGGGAAAAAATCATAACATCGTAACCCAATAAACCTGCAATTATCTTTTCCTTTTTATTTTAATTCACATATTGGCATTTTTCTTTATGTACCTTTAAATGCAGTGTAAACACAGTTTTACATTCTGCTTTTTTTGTTTTTAGCTTAACATTATAGCCTGCACCACTATCATCGATTTGATATTGTAGTTAGTTGGCTTTTTTTAAATCATTACAGTTAATTTATAGAGTCGCAGGCGAGCCCGACAGTGTGTGCTTAGTGTTCATTTGTCTTTCAGAAAATCGGGCAGCCTCTAGCATGTATTCAAGCACACACTGAGCTTGGACAATCAGGCTCTGAGGTTTATTTGGACTATTCCATTCTTTCCATTCAGATCACTTGCACATATTAATTTTAAGGTGTTTAATGATGATATTGATGATGAAATACATGTGTAAACAAACCAGGAAAGTCACTCTGAAGTGGGGATATCTATGGTAGGTTCCAGCAATAGCCACCTTTCCCCAAAGTACTCCCTACCTGATTGGAAGGTCAAGACTGGACTTGGGCTGAGAATCATGCAGGTCTTTGCCAGGTGTCAGCACCTGGTTGGTCACATGTTACCCAGGTGAAAGTGCTCTGCCCCTTGTGGAGCAGAGCAGGGCTGCTCCTGAGGGGAGGAGGTTGGGTGGAGACTAAGGGGAACAGTGGTTTGGGAATGACTCCAGAAAGAGGGTGTGTGGCAGGGGATGCTGGGCAGCCAGGGGGCAGCATGGGAGCGTTTTGCATCTGATGACGGAGGAGACGGAGTTGGAAGAGGGGGATAAGCACAAGCTTCACCATCCTTCTGGCCCAGCCTGTGGGGATGATGGATGACTTCTTGTCATCTTTTTCATTTCTTCAGGGACAGCTAACATGGAATCTCTCTACTGAGATTAGAGGTTGAAAACTACAAATCTGTGGGCCATAAGCAGCCTGCAGAATTTTTTTATCTTAAGGATCTGTATAGTCTTGTTTGTTCTTTAAAGTATTATTTACATACAATCCAATTCACTTGATTTAAGTGTACAGTTAGAAGAATGTTGGTGATAGTATACAGTGGTGTAATCACCGTGACACATCAAGATTTGAAACAGTTCCCTCACTCTAAAAAATTTTCACCATTTCCTTTGCACTCAGTTTCCTTCCCCCACCCACTTCAAGCAGCCCCTGATCTGTTTCTAATACTATAAAGTTTTGCCTTTTGTAGAGTTTCTTGTAAATGGAATTTGTCAGTAGCCTTTTGTGTGTGACTTCTTTCACTTACTTCAGAGCTTTTGAAATTCATCCATGTTGTTGCGTGCATTAGTATTTCATCCCTTTTAATTGCCAAGTAATATTCCAGAGTTGGGGTATACTGCAAACGACTTATCCATCTCTTGTTGATGCTCATATAGATTGCTTCCAATTTGGGACTTTTACAAATAATGCTGATGTGAACATTTGTATACATGTCTTTTTGTGGACATAGGTTTTCATGTCTCTTAGGTAAATATCTAGGAGTAGGATTGCTGGATCATATGGCAAGTATATGTTTCATTTTATAAGAACATTCCAAGTGGTTTCCAAAATGGGTGAACCATTTTACATTTCTCTTAGAGTCTCAGTTGATCTGCAGAGTTCTTCTTAAAGCATTCCAAATAGCTGCCAACAACTCAGAACCCTTTAAAAGGGCATCTGGTCTCCACCTCACCCCAGTTTCTATTTGATCCACTTTGCTGGCTTGCGTTTTCCACCTGTCACCTATAGGTTTGTGGCCTCAGCCATAGAAATTCTTCTGAGCAACTTTCTATCTCCTTCTATGGAGCAGGATATCATGGATAAGAGCAGGTCTATGGGCACAGGAAGATTTAGGCTCAACAAATCTCAATGTCTTGCCATTTGTATGTTATCACATTGGGGTTCTCTGTGTGTCAGTTTCTTCATCTGTGAAATCCTAGGGATACTTTATTCAATAATTTATTCTAAAAATGAAATAACAGACGTCTATGAGAAGGTTGGGCCCATAGAAAATGTGCAGTGGAGGGTACCTTCTAACATCTGTGCTGTAGCTGGCGATTCTCCATATATGTGAATGCACACTCAGCAGAGTCACTGTGAAAATTTTTAGAAAACATTTACCCCTGTGAGCTTACTCTAGCTTTCCTATGAAATCAGAATCTTTTGGGCTACATGTGTACATGTGCATTATTTAAAAGTCCCATAGATGATTGGAATGAGTCTCCATAGTCAACAACCATTGGTGGACAGGAAAGATACAGATTTTAAACTCCTTTAAACCCACCTGTGTGACTTTGGACAAAGTGCTTAACCTCTCTAAGGGAGCAATGTAGCCGAGCTCTGACTCAAACAAATTTGGTTTTTCACAATTGTTAGGTTCTTCCTGGTAGACAGTTGGAGACAGATGAGTTGGAGGTAGTTGAGGGCTGTGCCCGCTTCCCAAGTAATGTGTCAAAATGAAGGCAAATCTCAGTCTGAATTCTGCCACACATAGACTTTGTGTGAATAAGCAGGCGTGAGAACAGTCACCGACTTGTCCCATAGGCACAGTGGCGTCCCTGTCCTCCTTCCTGATGGGAGAGTGCATTGACAGCCACTTGTGTGAAAGACTTACTTGAGGCTGATGTGAGAATATTCTAGCAACAAGAGTCAGCTAACTTTCTAGTCACAGCTAATGACAAAATTCTCCTTTAAATAGAGGGATCCTGGACAGAGCCAGACCCTGAGTCTAGGACATGGTTGCAGGGAGGCTGAGGGGGCCTGAGATTCTGTCCCCTTCCAGACATGGTGGGGGAGTGCTGAGGACACTGCTTCTAGCCCGTCCACATAGTTCCAATACCATTTCTAATGTCTTAATTAATCATTATTAGATATGCTAATTAAGAGTAGCTAATTAATAAGATAAACACAGCCATGTCTAGCCGCCTCTGGAATATGGCTTTTCATTAGTCTTTTAAATGTTAACTGAACACCTCGGAAGAGCGCAGGCCCATTACGCTCCTTGGTTCACAAACTCAGTACCCTAGGGTGTGGACAGTGTGGCAGATTATTTCTGATGTCCAATCCAAACCTGGCATTCACTAGTTCTGCCCATGAAGGACCCTAATAGATGTGACTGCTTTTCAGCACAACTTCTCCTTTAGTCTCCTCTTTCTAGAAACCGCTGAGCCCCCAGGACACGTGTACCCTCCCTTTCCCTCCTACGTGGAAGTGCTGACCTTGGGACACACAGCCAGACTCCAGCCTCTGTAACGTGGCATCTCTTTTGGTTACTTAATTGGCTGCCTTATTTCCCAAGCTTCAGCAATTTGAGGCGTACAACTTTAAAAATAATAATAATAATAAAATTTTTTTTGTTGTTTTTTGGCCATCTCTGCATAACATTTACATTGTCCTTTTTCTTAAAATGACACACTTTATTTTATCTATATCTAAGTATCTTCTTTAGTTTTATAATCACACGAAGTACCCATGGAATCATGGCTTTAATGTACTAGCTGAGCATTTTTTCATACCTTAAAATAAATATACTATTCAGTATCTGAAATAAACTGTTTAAGGTATAAGTGATTATTTTAAATAAAAAGTGACCATCCACGTGCTGCCTGAAATCAGCTCTTGCCCCTCCAGTGGCTGCACACAGCACGGTGGGAACTTTGGCTGTGTTGTCCTTGTCGGGTTCCTTGCCCATCTCCCCACTAGACAGTGAGACCCTGGAGGGCAGGGACTGGCTTTCATCTCTGCATCACCCTGTCAGTGAGCTGGTGCAGAATATGCATCCAATAAATGTTTGATGAATGAATGCCTCCCTCATGAGCACAAGCAAAATACCATTAGCAAATACAAATATTGGCTGTTTTCTCTCACTTTGATTCCTAACCTCTGATAAACTTTTAAGCACAAAAACATGGAATCAAAACATAACTAAGCACCAAAACATAAATGAAGCAAGACCTATTTTCTACCCCTTGAAACTTTTTTATTTTTTTTATTTTCTTTTAGTTTTAGGTGGACACATATCTTTATTTTACATTTATGTGGTTCTGAGGATCAAACTCAGTGCCTTGTGCATGCTAGGCGAGCACTCTACCACTGAGCCACAACCCCAGCCCTTGAAACTTTTTATTATACAATAGAATTCATTTATTTAATTCCCCAGTATGTGGGAGGTGGGGAGTTGAATGACTCAAAATGTCAATAGTTTTTGTTTTTTTGTTTTGTTTTTTTTAAATAAGGGTTAGGAGTATAACACAGTGGTAGAGCTCTTGCCTAGCTCGTGCAAGGCTGTGGGTTTAATCTCCAATACTGAAAATAAAATAAAAGTTGACCTGACTCTAATCTTGGATCACCTTCACAATGTAAACTACAAAGGGCAGAAACTGAAACTTATTCTGCTTTGGATCCCCTGTGCCTGCTAGTCCCTGGGACAGAATGGACATGCAAGAAGTATAGGAATGGGTGGATGGATAAAGGATGAATGGAAGGGTGGATTGGCAGGCTAATGCACAAAAGAGCAGGTGGCCCACTGACTTTGATTTACGTAAACCTTGCCAACTCAATTCTATGCATTTTAGTAAAGGCCTGGCAAAAAACACATTTAGGAGAAAATTTTCTAATGTCTGGAAATGGCAAAGTTAATCTCATTATTTTAAATAAAGTTTTACTTCCAACCCTCTTAAAAGAAAATTCAATCTTAAAAAAAAAAATTCTTAATTAGAAATTGCTCTCAGAAAGAAAAGGTTCCAGAGCTAGGCTGGAGATATAGCTTAATGGCACAGCCCTGTCTAGCGTGTGCAAGGCTATGATGAATGAATACCTAGTGCCACAGAAAAAGAAAACCAACATTCCAGAGTAAATCAGTTGACTAAAAGTAATTTTTATGTATTTATTTATTTGGGGGTGCCAGGGATTAAACTCAGGGGCACTCAACCACCGAACCACATCCCTGCCCTATTTTGTATTTTATTTAGATACAGGGTCTTACTGAGTTACTTGGGGCCTCGCTAAGTTGCTGAGGCTGGCTTTGAATTCACAATCCTCCAGCCTCAGCCTCTCTAGCAGCTGGGATTACAGGCATGAGCCATCACACCCAGCCAATTGACTAAAAGTTATAAGCTCATTTTCTACTTTCTGGATTTCCTTTAAATCATACAAGAAATGTAGCACATGAAATTTTTCCAAGGTCTATCTTTTCATGCATTTTGAAGAATGAAAAGTTCCAATTTAGAGAAATATTTCTCTTAACATAGAGCTTACCTTGAACTTTTCTGCATGGTGTTTACAGTTTTCATTTCACATTGAAGCATTTGCATTTAATTATATAAAACACTTTAAGAATTCTGTATTTTTTTTATTTTGGTGTTGATTAATTTTGTAAGCTTAGTAAGAAACTATGCCCAGTAGAAGAAAAAAGATATGTGTTTAAATTCATAAAAAGCATCTAATTTACTTGAGCTTTTAAATGACACTTTTTGCAATGTTTAGGTGAAAGAGATAAAAGGAATTGTTTCTTTGCATTGATTTTACTTTTTCACATAATTGCTATGGTGGTTTTGTTCATAAAAAGGAAAAGGGGTGCCAACTTCAAAAGGCAGTTGCCTTGCCTCCATTTGGGATGTTCAACTTGTTCAAATTCTCCAGCTTGCTTTAAACATACTCACTGGCAAATATGGTGCCTGTTTATCATGTTCAGTTCCTTCTTACTCTGGAATCTTTGACAGGACCATTCCAAGAAAGGTTCAAAGCTCGAGGCAGGGGATGCACTGTGGGGGTCCACCATGTGCCCACTGGCAAGGGCTGCTTTCAGCTTGCCCCTCACCCAGCAGCGCTAGAGCAAAACACCCAGGGTTGTGAAACTGGGAAATCTACTCTCTCAGGAGCCCTTTCTCACCACGTTTGACCCATCCCCTGAGGTTAATGATGGTTACTTAAAATGGAAAGCAGAAGAAGCCAAAATTATGTTTCTAACCATTTCTTGCTGTGCTCTGCAAAGTTTGACTAGAAGTGCAAATTGTTATGCAAGATTTGCTAAGTACCAGGTTACTTTACATAACATTGTACAACATGCTCTCGGGAGGGATTTCTACAGAAAGAGCCATTTCCATGCCTCCAGAATGTTTTGTTTACTGAGTATGCCATGTCCAGAGAGAAATGTAATTAAAGGAGATGATTACATATAGTCAAATAGGCACATCCAGGGAAATTCAGATGTATTATCGTAAAGTCTGTGTCTCCATCAGGGCCATTTATCTTCTGTTTTCCCTAATCCGGGGTGCTGTTCCACTCAAGACTCCTGGCCTTCTGATAACCTCACCTGACTAACTAACCATTCTCGCTGGATCTGAGCGCTCAGACACGCTGTCATCCTCATAGTTTTTACCTTGGCATGTATGGGATGTTTTCTAATTTTTGTAGCACAGGCCCTGAGCGGTTTTCCTTTATTATTCCCTTGGTCAGAACCTCTTTTCTTGGTTTTCTTCATTTGCACTGAGTCTTCAAGAAACAACAATAATAATCACCACTTTGTCAGCGTGCACTCCAGATTTGCTTAAGCACAGTCAGGTCACGGAAGCCAGAAGCCATGCTTTATCTGCTGAGGAATTGTATTTTCTGGAGTATGTACTGAAGCGCAAGAACAAATCATTAAGTGACACAAGTGAACAGAAAGAGATAAGTATTCAAAAATCCTGTGACCTCTGCTGCTAGGGTGTTGGCAGAAGACACTGGCTTTAATTGTTTGTTTCTCTCTTGCCAGTTTTCAATAAAGCATCCCATGATCTCAAGGCAAAGGTGGTTGGGAAGGCAATATTTTTATTCTAGTGGTCATATCAGGTTTTTTTTTTAATCCAGAATAATAAAAAGTATTTTCCTAGGTATGCTTAAATAGTATTTATACATAAATTATTCTAGTGAATCAAAAACACCATATTAGTTCTGCATAAGAAAGGGAATTTAAATACAGATTTGTAGATCTTTTGCTTTTCTTTTGTTCTTCATATTCTTTAAAACAAATGTTTTATTATATATCTACTACTACTGGGGAAATGTTTGGGCTTAAATAGGTTTACTGGTTTATTTTTTATAGCTTTTTTTAATAACAAGAAAATAAAGCAGCTATCTGAAGATTTTTCTCTATATTAGCATATGCATATTTATTTTATATTCTTTTCTTCACCCTGTAGAAATGTATCAACAACACATTTTGATTTTTGTCTACTTTCATTTTTTAAAAAATGATATCTGAAGTTGTATATTTATATTTTAAACTAAGAGGAGTCATTTGCTCTGGAATGAAAGCCTCCAGCAGCAATACAGATTCATAAGTTAAAATATTTAGCAAATAATGTCAGCTATACCTTAAAGCCAGTCTCTGTCACATTTTACTATCAATAAGAACTCTCAGAAATCCCTGTTCTCTAGAGAAGTGGTATGCATATTTTAAAATTGAAAACAGAAAGCAGAATCCGAGCTGTGGCCAAGGGACCCTGAGTTGGTGGACTGTCAACCTTGAAATGGGGCAGTGTGTCACCACGTCTTCCAAAACACTACATGTTGTCTCTCCATGCTGACAGTGGTTCCCCCATCTCTGCTGCCTTCCTGTATGCGGAGCATTACCCCAGTTTGTGCTTTTACTAACAGAAGAGCACTATTGAAAATTTACATCTATAATGTAAATTCTTCATGGTGAAATCAAGATAGGAAAAATAATTCTAGTTTCAGTTTTTTTGTTAAGTTTTTAAACTTATTGTGTTGAGTTAGGATAACACAGAGCTATTGCTTAGCAACACTGGATTAGGCAGAAAATAATTTAAGCTCCCAAATGAGAAACATTTGTAATGGAATATGCTCTAACACTTGCTATACCACATGGCTCAGCACCCTCTGCTCACATATGGTTAAACACATGTCCAAACTGATGTTTTAACACTGCCTCGCACATCTTTATGCTCTTTGTTCACATGTGCTGGAACACATGCTTTGACACCCTTTGTGGACTCTGTGAACACAGGCGGAGTATTATCTGGGGTCTCATTTTCTAAAGGCTCATTGGTTAGTGGCATTCAAAGATAGCTGCCTTAGAAACTCGGAGCTCTTTCTGCTAGGTGACATGCACTCTTGGGTTTCCTTAGTACATCTAAGGGAATCCTCATGGAGGTGACCATGGCCATGGGCTTCTGTGTCCACCTCATCAAGCGGTGGTCTTCTCAGCTATTTCAGCACAAAGTGTTGTTTTCCACCATGACTGTCCACTTGTATTTTCCTACACTGCCACCAGATGTAGAATGAGGGTCTAACATTTTTCTTCTATCCTCTTTGGTAGTTTCAGCACAGATGGCAGCTGCCGTCACATCAGGCAAGGTGATTGTCGCCTCCTGTTTCTGATCTCCTAGATGACCATCAATGGCCGCTATCACAGAGTACCCTAGACTGGGTCACTCCACACAACAGACACTTATTTCTCACAGTTCTGGAGGTTGGGAAGTCCAGGATCAGGGTGCTGGCAGACCCAGTGTCTGATGAAGGACCACCTCCTAGTTTACAGCTAGCTGTCTTATCGAACCTTCAGATGGCCGAGCGCAGGGTTTTCTCAGCTCTAACTCAAGTAGAAGAAAATGGTGATGGTAAACTAAATCTGAACAGCACTTTATTTGGTTTATAAAATATTATTTATATGTATGTTTATATAAATATGTTTGTGGGAGGGGTTGGGGGGTGTTTTGACTGAAAATGGAACCCAGGGTGCTTTGCTGCTGAGCTGATGAGTGATTAGTATTTATTTATTTATTTGTTTTTGAGAAAGGGTCTCACTAAGCTGCCAAGGTGTCCTCAGGCTTTCAGTCCTCCCTCAGCCTCCCAAGTTGCTGGGATTACAGGTATGTGACACCCTGCTCGGCTTATCCATATCTTTTTTGATACCTATTAGAACTACTGGGAAATAAAACACTGTTCCCCATTTTATGGATAGGCATAATAAAACCCAGATAGCTAAGAACTCTGTCAAAAATTACATAAAAGGTAATGGGACTAGATGTTGCATACTGGTCCTCTGACATCTAAAACAGTGTTTCCCTGCCCTGTTACATGGCTATCCTATAAGACATACAGGGAGTACCAGAAGTATCCCTTCCCACTCAAGCGCTTACAGAGGAGAAAAGATACTTACAAATGGAAAGCAGCTCCCATTCATGGAGGCCTGTGTATGTACTAGGCACCTTACACTAAATCATCCCTCCTAATCTTCACAACATCACTTCTGACAGGTGAGGAAACTAAGGCCTAAAAACACAATAAACTCACTCTGAGTCAGAGAAGTAATAAATAGCAGAGCTAGAATTTGAATATAAGCCTGATTTCTAAATAAAAGCCATACTTTAACCATTACACATATTGGCTCCCAACCAGCAGTAACAAATGAGTTCATAGGCAAACCACAGCTATTGGATGAGGCAGTTTAGGATGAAGGATATCCTTTCCCTAATCATTCTTGGTTTTGATACTTGGTGATTTTTCTCAACATTTTAAAATGAATAAATATAACAGGAAGTAAGAGTTATAATATAAACACATTTATATATGAAGCCCAGGTTTAGTCAGCAGCACCACCTTGGTGAAATGCAGGGCCATAAATTGTGCTGCCCTGGCTATATCTTCATGGAATTTTTATTTTATAGATAACTTGTGCTCACAATTATGGGACTATAAGAATCATTTCTGTTCTGTGGCTATAAGGTTCCATAGAGTCTTAGAGGATGCTAAATCATTTGAAAATAAATTCTCCCTCATTGACTGGACACTAACAGATCAAAATTAAGCAAACTATATCCATTTGGTGAGTCTGAATAGCCTTTTTCATAATTGTATTTTAATAACTCAAGCTACCTTCATAGCTGCCTTTAAAGAGAACTTAAAGGCGACTAAAATCCTCCAACTAACTTTCCATGTTGTGTTGGTTTGGACCCAAATGCAGAGACTAATGGTCAGACCATTTAATCACATAACGGAATCAGCCAGGAATAGCAGCCCTTGGCTGCGGACTGGTAGATGTAAGTGGGAATTGGTGATTACTTCAAATGGTTGGAAGATCCCAGAGGGAAATTTGGGGGCTCTTCAGTCTGTTTTACCCTGAAAACAGAATTGTTAGTACAAATACCTGGCAACATTAAAATGCAGGTGCAGACTTGGAATACATAAAGCCTCACTTCGGTTTCTTTGTATTTTTAGCTGAATTTCACCGTGATGAGGTTCAAGATCAAATAGTTGTATTTTAATATAGTATTTGCCAAATTTCCAAACCTCTAAGCACAAAATCCTCAGCCTTCATTTCTTTGCTTGCCTGAAAATCTAGGTAGCACTGAGCCAAAAGCAGAAGTTATGAAGTGAGATTATACTTGATTAGGAACAAAAAAATCCTACGTCCAGAAATGCAGATGTGCACAGCAGTCCCAGGGGAATGTTGGTATTTGATCTCTAAGTCTTAAAGGTTCATGTTCCCAAGGTTAAGCAATGCAGAGAGCCAACTTTTATTAGTAACTAATGCTGAAATTACTCAAGAGATTCTAGAAGTATTACATTACAAATCACTCAGCTTTGGAAATCCTACAGCTAGTGAGTTACGAATATCACTGTGTGAAAGAAAGGGGCAATAAGTGAAGGACATCCTTCATAAACTTAATTTATACTGTTGCAGCATGTTCATGAGTTTATTGTGTGAGATTTTTCATTTAGAAAGAAAAAGAAAGGGGAGCATATGAGGTCTGTCCATTGAAACCCCAACTTAAAAGAACCAGGAAGCAAAGGCCTCTGTGTCTAGGGGAATTGGGGTGGGGACAAAGGTGGAGCAGTCCAACTTGAGCTGTAGTATCTTGCTGCTTTTCTAATATTTAACTTTATGACCTGGAGCAAGTTGTTTATTTATTGAGCAAGCCTTCCATTTTAGTGAAAGTTAAAGTCTGGGTATTTGCGAAATAACAGCCATCAACAAACATGGTGCTGTGGCCATCTGTGAAAAAGAGACAGGTACCAGACATTTCACCTCAAGGGGAGAATTTTAATAGAACCAAATCCAGTATTAAAACCAGGAATCGTGGGCTGGGGGTATAGCCCAGTTAGTAGAATGCTTGCCTCACATGTACCAGACCCTGGGTTTAATCCCCAGCATGTCCCCCCACCCTCACCCCCCACCCCCCGCCAAAAAAAAAAAACGGGCATCAGTGTGTCAGCCAGCTTTCTGTGGTGCCTGCTTGACAACTCTGGGCTTCCCTTTTGGCTTAACACTTCCTGTTTTAAACGTAATAGTGATTTTGTTGTTCTTTTTCTAAATCAGTATCTTTAATTCTAATAACAATGAAAAAAGAATGAATAAATCTGTTTTGATTTCCAAAGTAATATCTTATAGGCAAAATTATGTCTTTTACGCTTTTAACCAATGATGTTTCCTACTCAATGTGTGTGTTTTCATTGTGAGGTTGATCTGCCCTTGATATGTGTTGGTAAGTGTTTTCTTCAGAAATGAAATCCACCAAACCATCACATCTTGGGAAGAGGTTTTAAGGTGATCAGATTATGCAGCCTTAAATTCGGCATATACTGCATGATATTTATAATTAATGTATATGTAATTGTAAGTCTGTGGTATATTTTAAGTGAACAACATGAGAGTAAAATACAGGAAAATGAAACACTGCATACATACCATTTACATCACACCAAGGAATTCAAGTTCATGTTGTGGCATTTGAGCATTGCTGCTTCACTCATCCTCACTAATGGTATTTTTCAGATCTTAGATTTTGATAGATGCACCGTGGAGTTTAGGAATTATTTAGGTAGCTAAAAAAAAAAATAACTTGCCAGAACTGATAATGAAAGTTATTCACGATGTTCTGTCAAAATTCTTTCCAATTAGTGTTGAGGTCTTGAAGGGCCAGATTTAGAGTGTTATTAATATGTTAGTTTTATTAATGTATTTTTTGATATGTGCACGGTGTGACTGTCTAATGCATTGCATGATATTGTGTAATTATGGTGCTTTTAATTTGTTATACACCAGTCTGTTCTTCAGTCATATTTAAAATTCAGAATTACTTCATAGTTTCATAACTAATAACTCATTAGGAAGCTGTGCCATGTACTTGAGGTTACCTCTAAGGCAATCAATATTTAACAATAAACCCAAGAAATTCCTGGCTACTTGACTGTCATTGACCAGTTTAAATATTTAAAGTTATCATCTGACCCTTTGTCTAACCACTTATAGAAAATGAAATAAAAGTTGTGTACAAAACAGAAGAAAGAGAATGTCTTTTAAACAGTATTTTCTAAATTAAGAAAACTTGTATTAGGAGAAATTAAGTACTTAAGTTATGTATATTACAATGTATAGAAAGAAAAAGAAAGGGGAGCATATGAGGTCTGTCCATTGTATATTATAAAAATAATCATTTAATATATGACTGTTATATAAATGTATAGTACTTGTATAATAAATCATCTATTAATAACTATATATAATCTAAGTATTAATTATATAACCTGAATACTAGATTATATATATATTATATGTATAATCTAAATATTTGACTACTTCCAATTCAATTACATATATATAAATATATGTGTCTGTGTGTATATATCACAGCTTATTATTTTTAAAATAAAATATTCATTTTTATTTTCTTTTTCTATATTTTTCATCAAGATATAGAAATTAAGCATGTCACCCTACAGTGGTCAAATTTATATTCATTGTTAAATATCATCATAATTTCCATTCCTATACTTTCTATTATATCTTAAAGATAGCTTTGACTTGTTTCTGCCTTCACTCCATATAAGAAATTGAGACGGTTCTTTTTAATGTCTTGCTTTGCCCAGATAAATGAACATAGTCAAAAATTATAGCCATTCAACCCCTGGCTTATTGAGATGTTTGTTACCTATATCATTTAGATCTTGTCTCATTACCTAGTAGGTATTAAAGTATGAATTAAATCAAAGTTAGTCTAGCATACTGCTATGGTTATAGTAGTGTGATAGTATGATTTAATTAACATTTATTCAGTATCCACCTGACAGAGGTGTTGGGTTCTGTAGGGATACAAAGGTTGGGGGGGGGGGGAATGAGTCATATGAGGTAATGAGATAACTAGGATCTGTTTTAGATTCTGCCTTGGCCAGTGTTCTTAGATTCAGGGGGACAGAATCATCTAGCTCATGAGAAAGAGATTTACTGGTGTAGCTTGCTGACTCTCTGGGGAGCCCAGGAGCTACCCAGCCCTGAATGACAGCAGCATCAGACTCTTCTGAGAGGCCTCAGGCATACCTGGAATGGTGCCCATGATTTGAGGACCTGGACTCCATAATCTCTGCCACAGCTGTCCCAGAGGAACCAAATACAGCCCTCCCCCACACACAGCTGCCTCCCACTGATCACATCCACTTGCCAAATTTTATATAGGCATCTGTTTGGCAGAACCTGGGCCACATCTAGAACCTGGTTCTGAGAGAATCTTGGGAACGTAGACCTTAGATCTCTAGTGTTACTTGTCAAAGCTGCTAAAAAGAACCAGAATCTCTGTGGAATGAGCCATTGCACAGTATTCCCCAGGGAAGCATAAAGTAGTGACTCTCAAATTATGTTCCCAGAACCCTAAAATTGTGCCCACCCACCTATAGGTTGCTAAGGAGAAGGAAGAGACCACACAGGCAGGACTTGATCTAGGGTATAGCTGCATGCCATCTGTTCATCAGTTGGGCATGTCTGTAATCATTGCTGTTAAAAAAGTTTTCTTTCTTTTGCTTTTAGGTTTTTGTGTTTGGGGTATTTTGGTTTGTGTGCATGAATGTTTAAGTTTCAAAACTACTGCTAACCTACAGTTTATATGCTTCAATCTTGTATCTAGAGCCAGGGGTGGCAGTGGATGCCTATAATCCCTGTGACCCAGGAGGTTGAGGTGGGAGGATCCCAAGTTTTGGGCCAGCCACAACAACTCAGCAAGACCCTGTCTCATAAGAAAACATAAAAAGAGATGAGGGGTATGACTCAGTGAGTAGCGCATCTGAGTACTGGAAAAAACAAACAAAACTTCTGTCTACTACCTTTTGTGTTAGGTCTGTTTTTGCAAATATAGAGTAGGGTTTGTTTCCATAATAAGCTTTTCAATTAAACATTGTCATTTTTGTTACTAATATTTGAAAACAGCTACAAATTCAGCTCTTCTCCCACATGCATCGTTAGAGAAAGTGCTAACAGGCCCATTCATATCAGAGATTTTAATGTGAAGTCACCACCTCCTGAGAACATGCCTTTGAGTTGTTTCAAAGCCTTTCCCACATCTTCTCAGAAAACCTCAGTAGTGGAGGGCAACCCAGTCATCGTAGCCATAGGGATGAAGGGACTGGACACATTTAATTACTCTTCAGCTACTTTATTTCATTTGACTTCAAAAACAAAATTAGCAGTAGCAGAAGACAGTGGTTACATGGGGTTAAGTTAATCAATGTGTGCTAATTAAATAACTGTTGTGCCTCACCATTAATGCCTGTTTCAGATGGTACAGAGCTCTTAGGAAGTCTTACCTACATCGGTCTCTGTACTTTCTGTATTTTGCCACACAGACTAGATGAAAAGAAAGCAATCTCTAAAGTAGGACAGAGACAGCTACAGGGTGAGCATGCATCCCTAATCTGAAAACTCAAAATCCAACAATGTTGTCAAATCTGAAACTTCTTGAGCACCAGTATGATGTTCAAAAGGTTTCAGATTTTGGAGCATGTTGGATTTTGGATTTTTGGATTAAGGGCACTCAACCTGTGAGTCTATGCAGATTCAAGATCTGATAAACTTAGAAATCTGAAACACTTCTGTTCCCAAAGCATTTCACATGGGGGACACTGAACCCTATGTGCACACACATTGGTCCTGTGGAAGGATCTGGTTGGGGCTTCTCTCTTGCAGTTGCTCAGGAGTGGCTCTGACCTTGCCACATGTGGCCTTTCTGTCACACTCTGACCCTTGGAGTGTGCACAGAGGAAACCCGGCTTTCGTTCCCCCTGCTACTTCAGCTCCTGTGTTCTTGGGAGCCCTGTTCTCACGCCTCCCTGTCATGCAACGTCCACACCTAGCCCTGTGGGTCAGCCTGGAAACAGACAAGCAGCCACGCACCTTTCTTCAGAGAAGGTCTCCTGTGTACCCATGGCCATGTTTGCCATCTTGTTCCCACTTCAGTCAGCTTCAGAGGACTTTATTTTTGTTACGTTTTCCATAATTTGTTATGCAAAACTATGGTGAGTTTGTTGAGCTACTTGTAATTAAAAAATAGAAGCCAAACATTTAAAAACTATTACTTTCATATTTATATTGAATATCTTCAAAATTCAGAAAGGCATAAAAAACAAAATGAAACTCCTTTTAAGCCTCATCCCCCATTGAACCACTATTAACAATTTCATGTGTATTCTTCCCTCTTTTCCTGTGCATAGTTTACATACTGCTAACTGAACATTTTAGTGGTTTTTAAGTTTTAGAAACCTGTCTGTTATTTACTCTTACTTTGAATTAAATCTTTAAAGTTATTGTCCTAACTTGGCAGGTGGTATATTTTAGCAAAAAATATAAAATCTGCCTGAGGTTTTTGTTTGTTTGTTTGTTTGCAACCAGGGATTGAACCCAGAGGCACTTAACCACTGAACCACATCCCCAGCTCTTTTTTTCATTTTAATTTTTTTTTTTTTTTTTTTTTTTTTTTTTGAGACAGAGTCTTGCTGAGTTGCTTAGGACCTTGCTAAGTTGCTGAGGCTGGCTTTGAACTTGAGATCCTCCTGTCTCAGCCTGCCCAGTCAAAAGGATTACAGGCATGCATCTGCCCAGTCAAAAGGATTACAGCTAGGGTACTTTTATGGGTTTCTTGACATATAAAATTTGCTTTTTGAAAAAACTGGGCCTCCTCTGTGCCCCACTATACAGTACTCATGGTTTATACTGGGCATATTTATATATGGAGTAACAGGTCTGTGTAAACAAGTTACATTGATTACAAGAGCTAATGTAAGCTTGGGAATGTTTGTGTATTGGGAGTGTTCTGTTTTTTCAAGTAAAGCCCCTTGTGTTCTTTATATAGAAGACTGTTTCCTAAAAGTGATAAAGTGGAACACTCATCTTTAATGTTTTATGCTGTGCCAACTACATCTTTGACAAGATTCTTTGTTTTAGTTATTCTTCTTATCAGAGACATTTGTAAAGGGATGTGTTCTGCATACTAATTGAAGCATGAAGCAGTATTTTTGACAGAAAAGAGTTATATATTCCCATTAAGAATTGAGGAAATTTGGAGCTGGGCGCAGTGGCGCATGCCTGTAATCCCAGCAGCTGGGAAGGCTGAGACAGGAGGATCACGAGTTCAAAGCCAGCCTCAGCCACAGTGAGGTGCTAAGCAACATATTGAGACCCTGTCTCTAAATAAAATGCAAAATAGGGCTGGGGATGTGGCTCAGTGGTTGAGTGCCCATGAGTTCAATCCCCACTACAAAAAAAGAAAAGAATTGAGAAAATTTGGGATGAGGCCAGGCTCAGTGTCAGGGAGCTTGCCTAGTAGGTGTGAGGCACTGGGTTCCATCCTTAGCACCACATAAAAATAAATAAATAAAGACATTCTCTCCATCTACAACTACAAAAAAAAATTAAAAAAAAAAGAATTAAGGAAATTTTTGCCTAATATGGCAGACTTCAATGTTTCTGCCATTCAGCAATCCAGTTTCTGGTGACCAAATACACCAACAGATACTACTCACTTATACAAAAATGGAGTCATGCAAACTTGAACCCACTTGACAGCTTGCTGTGAACATTGCCTCTTGACATTAGGTATCTGTTTAATAGTTTTCTTCTCCTGAGAACGTGAAGAGCAGTTCTTAGTTTATGGGTAGAAGTCCACAGCTACTAAGTTTGTCCACTACCATAGTGGCCAGTGGCTTCTGTTCATGGCTTGTAGGCCCTCAAATCTCTGTAATAAGACTTCCCTGGGCTTAGTCTGGGACAGGGTGGTGAGAGGGACCCTGTACATCCCCTTCCCGACCCGCATCATGTTCTGGATTAGGCCACCCTCTCTCCAGCGTCTTCTCTTCATCTTGCTCACCATTCTCCTTAATTCCTGACTGTTCTCTGCCTTCATTTCTTCATCGTCCCCATTTCTTCCTCATGAGTGGTTCGTTATGTGTGTGCACGTCTCCTCTTTTCTCAGGATCTGGTTGCTTGACCTCAGGAAAACACCTGAGGAAAGGGGTAGAATGTTTAAGCCCTATATTTTTATAGATAATATGTCCATGAAGATTTTCAACCTAGCGCCCCTAACAGTGTCTGTCTTTAACAGAATGGTGGCCCTGGCACCTTCTACAAGCCTCTGCTGGCTCTCAGTTCCCTGTGTCCACAGCCTCTTCTGCCCTCTGCTGCCACGGTCTTTCTCTTACCTGCATCCCAGCCAGACTAAACTCTGCCCCCTTCCCCAGAGTGCTGCTCTTTTTTTTTTTTTTTTTTTTTTTTTTTTCTTTTTGTATCAGGGATTGAACCAGGGACTCTTAACCACAGAGCCACATCCACAGCCCCTTTTTAAACATTTTATTTAGGGACAGGGGCTCTCTGAATTGCTTAGGTCCTTGCTAGGTTGCTGAGGCTGGTTTTGAACTTGCGATCCTCCTGCCTGAGCTCCCCGAGCTGCTGGGAATACAGGAGTGTGCCTCTGTGTCGGGCCCCAGAGTGCTTCTTGTTCTTATCTCACTCCTACCATTCCCCCATCCTGGACATCTACCTCTGCGTCTTCCCTCAGTCCTACCCATTTCATTTCTACAGCTCAAAGGAGAGGTCACATTTTCCAAATCCGTCCAACAAGAAGGACTCCACTTGTTGTGACTGTCCTGTTCCTGTTGGACACACAGGATGCCTTACACTCTGGTTTTATCGGTACCTGTCTCAGTCACCCCACGCACAGTAGCTTGACAGCAAGAAGCACATCTTTCATATCTGAATCTTGACTGGCCCTTGACAGAGACACATGCACATAGAAATTGCTTGGTCAGCATTGGCCCGTGAGAGTTTTAGTCCTCTGATTTGAAACCATTGATTGTCTTCCAGTTAATGTCTTTAAATTCTATTCACTTAGCAATATTACAGAGTAAGTGTGGAAACTGCAAATGGCTTGAATGATCTAACTTGATTGTATTTTTAGGTAGTATCCAACAAGAGACCAATTCTAAGCTGGGGTTTACTCTGAGCTCATGAAGTTGCCTAATTTTCTCCAGAGCAGTAACCTAACTTACCTTAGGAGTCTGGAGCCATAGCCTTAGCTCTGATTTCCAGAGGCTTCCTTGGCTTCATTAGTCAGGCTGCGTTGTTGTTCTTTTGTGGATGTGTGCGTGAAGACCTTGGCTTGTGGGATAATTTTACATTGCAAATCAAATTCTGCCTCAAAAGAACTTTTCTTCCACAATTTTCTGCATTTCTGTACAGGTTACAAAATGTCACAACTCAGTAGGGCCAATTATTAGATTTTTATTTAATGGGCAGTTTTAATGTTCTCAGAGAATCTGAATAGTAATAGCATTTTAAACCACTGCTTTCCACTTAGAGACCTGCAACTCATTCTTCTGTCTTTGAACACACCTAGTTATATTTTTGGGTATCATTTAAATTCAGTCTCCCAATCTCTAGAAAAATCAATGAGTTAATGAATAGCTTCATTTTTAAACTTTTCAAATATTTTATCCTAATTATAAGGCATATCTGGTGACATTAATTTGATGAAATCCCAAATGATCAGATTGTGCAGAGTAGCCCTTACCAAGGAGCAATTTAGAGCATTTTCAGTTTAATAAGTGTACCGTTTTGGATCTGATTGTGGCTTTGCTTACTAAAAGAATAACTTTCCACTGTTAAGGTTTGGGAGTCATGTCAACATAGGATGAACTTCATGCTTTTATTCCTACTTGTCTTTGTTATTGTGTTTTGTCCATCAAATAAAAAGCATTCCTATTACTAATAATCACTCCTGGCATTTGAAGGGCAAATTCTTACTGATAAATCACTCCCACATGCACTGTCCCTGGTCTGGTGAGCTTCAAGGTTGTTTCCTAGCCACACAGGGAGTAATGCCAAAGCTAGCACCAGAACCAGAGCTAGCCAAGTCCAAGACTAGCGACCCTCCACACATGGTGGGTGTGTGTTCATGTGAACCACTTTGTATCCCAAGGGGAACAACATGGAGAATAAGCCAACCAAGTGATTACTGGTGGAGTCATTTATTTTCTACTCTGTGGTCCACGCACGGCTCACAGATTGTGTCTCCTGGGACAAGAACAGAAAATGAACTCTAACCAGGTCGAGGCTACAGATTGGGAGAAACCACGCAGCAGGCACCATCTCAGTCTTTCCTACAATCCAGTTTTCCTCTGTGGGTTTTCTATTTTAATCCTTGTCCCACTTTATCCTAATCAGCTCACTGTCCATTCTCCAGCTGAGACACCTGACACATTGAGAGTCTCAGGAAGTAAAAATCATTTACAAGCCTTGCTTGATGGCTCCTCGCAGCTTCCCAGGAAGATAAGTTGTGGCACAGATCTCATGCCCCTCACTGCTCTTCCCATATCTGAATGAGCACCCGAATTAGTCATGACCCCTACATCTCCCCATTGCCACTCAGCTTTTCTGTTTGTGACCTACACACTGCCCTGTCGTCTTCAGGGACATCTTCCCTGGTGTCTTCATTCTTCATACCTTCCCTCCAAGCTAGCAAGTTGTAGGTGTCACATTATATTGGGCTAGCCAGACAGTAATCTAAAATTTACTCTTGCAAATTTCCTTTTATGGGACCTGGACAGAAAGATGTTGTAGACCTCACATGTATATGCAGTAGAAACTGTGGAGTCAAAAAATTCAGTTTTCCTGGAAATGCTCATCTTCATGAGGATTTGTTACTCTGGTAGACCCACAGTAGGACTCAACAACTCTATGTAGCCTAGAGGATAGAATCCAGGTAATTGATAAAAATCGTTCTCTCTCTCTCTCTCTCTCTCTCTCACACACACACACACACACACATTGGTTATACAAATCCAGCTAAATATGTACCCCCAAGGGGAAAAGAATAGGTTAAATTCAGAGGGGTAGAGAGGCATTCCTTTCCCAAAGAAGCTCTGCTTACGTGCAGCACATACCCTATTAAGGAAAATTGTGCATCAGGACTGACTTGCCCACCCCGATTTTCCGCTTGCACTTCACTCTCCACCACCCGCCCCCCAAGCATGTGAACTGACTTGCTTCTGTTGCCCATGGAGACTGGTGCAGGTTCAAGGGATTTTGATTACATAACATCTCATTGTGCTATATGCAGATTTAATGGATTCAGACTGTCAGGATGTGCTCTCCTGTTGTTGTTTTTAAATTTGGGTTGGCAGATATTGAGTACCTTTAAAATCGCATGGAGCACAAGCTGCTGCAAATGTGGGAAGGCCTCCAAACCCAGCCCCAGGACGCTGGGGACACACTTCACTGACTTCACATCGCCTGATTCCTGGTGGGCCTTCAATTCCTGTCTTAAGACCCCCATGGTAGCTTTGGGGAACCTCCGTTTGTATTTTCATGTCTATGGAGACTGCCCAGAGTGGCCCCCACTGTCCATCCCATTCTGGACCTCGTAGACTTGAGGCTGAGTTGCTGGTTCAGCTGGATGACACCCACCACTAGAGTTCTAATATTCTCTTGCCAAGCTATTGTTTATTACTTAACCCTTTTAGGGATTTAGAAGCTAGGACTTTCCTTCTCCGTTTCAGAACTAAAGAACCTTGTATATGATTTCTAAATCATCATTATCAAGATTACTGTCGTCATCTTAATTGCCATTTATTTTAAGAGCACTAAATGCTAAGTGCTATGTAATCACTATGATCTCATTTAGTTTCATTTGACCCTCAGAGCAAACCCATATGGGAGGCATTACTATTTTTATAGATGAGGAAACTGAGGCTTAAAAAAGTTTATCACTTGCTCAAAATTACATGGTTATCAAGTCTCAGAGCGAGGATTGCAGCTCCTTGGGCCCTTCGGCCTTAAAAGCACCGCTGTCCTTGCCTGATACCAGCTGGTTCTCATCCCACATTCAGCCAACAAGAGCACAGGTACCCATATGAAGTCACATTAAGTCTTTCTAGAATCAGACTGAGCTTCTATTGATGTTGCATTTAGATTATCAATGATGTTTTCAGTCAACTATTTAATGAGATTTTTAAGAAACATTAAAAGCATTTTGACCAGTTTCTCCCACCTTCAATAAGGAGAAAAAGCCACAGTGGTCCTAAATAGCTTGTCACTTTTAGTCACCTTCTGGCCTTTTTTTTTTTTTCCTTTATACCAGGGATTGACCCCAGGGATGCTTCACCAGCCCTTTTTATTATTTTGAGACATGGTCTTACTAAGTTGCTTACGGTCTCACTAAGCTGCAGAGGCTTTGTACTACTCACAATCCTTCTGCCTCAGCCACCCTAGAGCCTCTGGGATTACAGGTGTACACCATAGCACCCAGCTTGTTTGTGTGTGTGTGTATGTGTGTGCACGCGCACTCGCTGGGGATTAAACCCAGGGGGCTTTACCATGGAGCTGCAATCCCCCTCCTTTTGATTTTTTATTTTGAGACTGGGTTTCACTAAGTTGTTGAGGCTGGCCTCAAACTTGCCATCCTCCTGCCTAGCCTCCAGAATTGCTGAGATTACAGGCATGTACCATTACATTTAACCACATTCTGATATTTAAATCTCCCTCAGGAACCCCATCCAGGCCTTTCTGCTCCAGAAATGAGTTCCCCAGTGAAAACTCAGCCCAGGAGAGGCAGTAATCTCTCCTACTGAGAAAGCAGTCTGAGGAAGTAAACCATGTGAAGACATAATCTTGAAGAATAGTTAAGTGTTGTAAGAATGGAAATGAGCCGGGTGCCGTGGCACATGCTTATAATCCCAGCAACTCAGGAGGTTGAGGCAGGAGGATCACAAGTTCAAAGCTGGCCTCAGCAGTTTAGCAAGGCCCAAGCTACTCAGTGAGTCCCTGTCTCTAAATAAAATACAAAATAGGGCTGGGGATGTGGCTAGTGGTCGAGCGCCCCCGAGTTCAATCACCTGTACCCCCCCTCACAAAAAATAGTGGAAATAGCACAGGTTTCTAGACCATTTGCCTCTGCTTAGAAGAGTCCACAGTGTTCTGTGCTATGTAATGATATGTAGTGGTGCTCAAATGTTCCACCCATCACTTGATGTCTTTCCCCTGTTTTATATTTTCTTGGAACTGACTTTGCTACCTGGGATTATATGATAGGTTGAGCATCCCTAATCTGAAATTCTGGAATCTAGAATACTTCAAAATCTGAAACTTTTTGAACACTAACATGGAACCATAAAGGGAAAATTCTACACCAAGAAACTTTGTTTTATGCACAAAATCATTAAAAATATTATATATGATCACCTTCAGTCTATGTGTACATGAAACATAAATGAATTCCTGTTTAGACCTGGGTCCCATCTCCAGAATATCTCATTACATATGTGCACATATTTCCAAATCCAAAACACTTCTGATCCCACACAGCTCAGGTAAGAGACACTCCACCTGTATGTGCCTCCTGGCTTATTGTCACTTCCTTGTTTTGAATGTAAGCTCCATGGGAGCAGGAATTGTGTTCGCCTCACTGCTGTAAACCCAGAAACTACAAGAGGACTTGGCACATAGTAGGTATTTAGTCAACATTTCAACATTTCTCAGAGATGAGGATCAACCTTGTCATGTCTCTTCTGAAATGGGTAATTTTCCCTTTAACTAGCTTTTCCCCAAGGGAACAAAGTTAAGAAATCCTCAAACCATGATTTCACTGACATTATTGTTTGGAATAAGGTGAATTTTTTTTTAAAGACCAATTTAAAGTTGACATAAAGTAAATGCCCACTCAGGGTCTGGAAAATACTGTTAGATCAGAAAACACTGTTCTAACAAAATCCACCATCACATTTAGAGGGTAACCTTCATGTGTGTAAAAAATTGTAGAAGTATATACACAATTTGAAATAAGTTTGAACTGTCTTTTCCAGTCTCTCGTGATATGCATTGTATTCATGGTTCTCAGAATTATCATTGGCTTCAGGGTTTATAAGTTATGTTTTTAAAATTAAAAATAAAACTTACCCACGTTTGAATCCATATGTTTCCTCTTTTAAGTTGTACCCATAACTTTGAAGTCAGAGTTAAGCCACAGGTTTGTGTTTCTTTATAATGATTGTTTTAATATTTAGGTCCAATGATACCTGGTAATTGAACATGTAATGATGGTGGAGCCTCCAGATTATTCAAGCCAGGTGCTATTAACATACCTATAATCTCAGCTACTTGGGAGGCTGAGGCAGGAGGATCACAAATTCAAGGCCAGCCTGATCAACTTAGTGAGGCCCTGTCTCAAAATTTAAAAAAAAAAAAAAAAAAAAAATTGAAAGGACTGAGGATGTAAACTTGGTAGTAGAGCTACTGTCTAGCATGTGCAAGGCCCTGGATTTGATCCCTAGTTCTACCCAAAAAAAAAGAAAAAAAATATTCAAGAACAGATTGTACCAATATTATTAAGTTCTCCCTAATCATACTGAAAGTACTAAATTTTTCTGTCTCCTAAGCCTTCTGGCAGGCAGAAGGAAGATGGCACTACTGAGTAATTTAAACTCTTGCAGTGGGGTGGGAAGAAGAGTCCCTAGCAAACCAGATTAGCCCACTTGTCATTACTGTTGTCTTTTAAAAAAATCACAGTTTTATGGAAAAAAATTTTTGTTGTTGTTGTGCTATGTTTAAGGGATCCTCTTTGTTAAAATCTCTGTAAGTGAAATTGTAAAATTGAGACTAGTTTCTTTCAGAAGCTTCTGGGGTTGTGGAGGGGGAATAAGGCAGATGGATAGACAGGGGCTGGAAACCTTGATTCATAAGAGCATTGTTTTCCATATGTTAAAAAAAACGGCCTCTCACACCCTCCATCAAGAACACCATGGTCAGGGAGCCTGTGTACTTTCTTTTCCTTGCCAAATATTTGTTCCTGGCTGGAAGACATTTTATGATATTTATTTGATGGTGCACACCTGCTGGGTAGATGAGATGCGACAACTCCTGAGGATGGCCTACTTCAAGGGCACAGTAAGCTTCTGAGGACTTTGGCAGGTTGTCCTTAAATCACACGAGTGCATCTTCATGTCACCTGTTGCACTTTCTAAAGCTAGTGTGATATAGACACGTTGGAGGCAGTCACTCACCCCGGGGCAGAGATTTCAGAGTCAGTAACTACTTTGTAAGTGCACTGAGACAGGTGGAAGCTGCCTTCTCCACCAACCGCATTCCAAGGATGTATAGTGCTGTTCTCAGCACTCAGAATGTAAGTGAGCCCAGGAACCTGCCAGCTTGGAGCAGCCCATCCAGAAAGGGACCTAATAGGAACAAAAGTAAGCACAGGCCAAGGCAGAAAAAGCTGGGTCCAAGAAAGAACTTCAGGGTCCCCAGGGCCCAAGGTGATGGAAGGTGCCAGGAAAGAAATTCTGATGAAGCATTCTCCTGGGAGTGTACAGGACAGAGACTCCAGTTGAGATCATGCCAGAGCAAAGAATATCTGAAATATACACAGTCACTGTTACCAACTCATCCTCTGAAGCCACCTGCCTAGACTTGTCCACTTCTGTCCCACAGACCTTTACTGAGCCTCAGCTATTGTGATATGGTGGGCCCCAAGTAGTCAAGATGCAAATAAAACAATTTGTGTCGCTCTCCCAACATTATGCAATTGAGTGAGAAAACATTCCTGGAAATTTTATCTCACCTTTCAATATAACCTAACAGTAGGTGCACACAGGAATTCACAGCCGTGTTGGGCTTCCTGGAGTGGGCGATGCCTGCCCTGAGTTTTGGCGAGTATGAGTTAGCCAGAGAAGAGAACAGGGACCTGGAAGAACTGAAGCCGTGTGGTGCTCAGGAACTGCACACTCAAGCAGCAAAGGCGAGGGGAACCGGGGGCGGGGCCAGGTGGTGCCCAGAGAGGGTGTAGCTTCCCTACCCTCTCATGAGCCCCTCATGGCTGCACTGCCAGAGCCATCCACACAGTGTGGTGGGAGTGAGAGGACAGCTCTTGCCTAGTGCCACTTCATCACAGTGCCCTGGTGCCTCTGGCTGCCCTGAGCTCTGCTCTAGGGAAAATCAAGAGGTTTCACTGAGGGAACATTGATGCACCTTTGAGAGGTGGTAAGCTCCAAAGCATGACTGAAGAACATTGCTTGTTGATTAATAGGAGTCTCCATGATTAATTTTATTTGCTTGTCTAGAGGGCATGGTGTGAACGACTGGCTCCAAGTGGCCTACGTATTATTGGTTCAAGTCTCCACTCAGATCTTTTTGCCTCCTCCCACTTGTCTATTGCTGCAGGACACATCACCCTACATGCCCCAAACTAGAGACCCAGGAATGAATGAGTTCACCTTTCATTTCCCCCTCAATCAGGAGATTGATGGAGCTCTCATAACCAGGTTGGTCGATGGCCTTGGATGGAATACTAGGTACTTCAGGGGGTGAAAAAAGAGAAAGTTAAAGAAAGACCTAAAACTCTGAGCTCAAGGAACTTTGAAATCTGAAACATTTTCATGTTTCTGGTAAGAAATCTTTGGATTTAAACTACTGATTTGGCTTCTACAATTTTAATAAGTTCTCTTGCAAGTGTGCTATCTTTAATGGGGACTTCAGTTTTTACAGAGATATAATGAACAGAAGTTGAGTTATTCAAATATTTTCTGTTAAAAATATATGGAGGGACTGGGGTTGTGGCTCAGTGGTAGAGCACTTGCCTGGCATGCGTGAGGCCCTGGGTTTGATCCTCAGCACTACATATAAATAAACTAATAAAGTAAAAAAATCCATTGGCAACTAAAATATATTTTAAATATATATGTATATGTATATACATACATAGAGAGAGAGAGACAGGAAGATATGGGAAGTCCCCCCCTCCTTGGATAGCCTAGAAAAGAACATAACTTGATTTTCAAATCCCTTGCAGTTCAAAAGTTATCCAAGCACATGGTATTGACCAAGGTGTTGAATGCACCAGTAATAATAACGCCTCCTTTCATAGGCTCAGTAATCAGGAAGAATGCCGAAAATAAGGAGACAGTCATTTATTTACTCTATTTGGCATTGTTAGCACTAATAATGCATTTCAACACAGAAGAATTGCTAGATAATGCTTTTGTGACTTTTATGCAGGTTATTGTTATTTAAATGAACAGTCGTCTGCGCTGTAATGAAGAAATGCTTGCTTTCCCCAACTCACTTATCAAGCAGGATTCCAGGGAAATGAGAATTTGTGTCTGCCTTCATTCACAGAGCAAACTGGAGGTCACTGTTTTCAATATGAACCTTTTTTTAGCTTTTCAACATTGAATAATTAGGAGCTGCTGCTTCTGAAATTACCTGTATTCACTGTAGAGAAGGAAAGACTTTTATCTTTCACGATGAAATGCATTTTCTCATTCAGACTTCGTCATTCGTTTTTTAAAATGGCATTTTACACCGCCAAGTCAGTCCTCAGGTAGTAAAATAAAAGAAATAGATTTTGTGTGCCACAGTAGCCTTGTTTATTATTTACTTCCTTAAATTTCAGCTGCTCCTTGAAAAATGATCCAAATGCAAAAGTGAGTTTGAAGCATTAGGACATATAAAAACAATTATTCACACAAAATGCTATTATACAAATATGTTCTTTGCAGCCCAATGTAAATTGAACTGATCATTGCTCCTTATGGTTTAATGACTATGTGCTTCTGTTGAGATTTTTTTATGTGCTTCTGTTGAGATTTTTTTAACAGCTTTATTGAGATATGATTGACATATTCACCCATTTAAAGTGCAACCTTCACCACAATCAATTTTACAACATTTCATCATCCCAGAAAGAAGTCTAATATCCATTAGTATTCATTCCTTACTTCCTTACTGTGGGACAACCACTAATCTGCTTTCTGTCTCTATGAATTGCTTATTCTAGACATTTCATATAAACAGAGTCTTTTTTATTTTATTATTTTGAGACAGGGTCTCACTAAGTTGCTTGGTGCCTCTCTAAGTTGCTGAGGCTGGCTTTGAACCTGCCATCCTCCTGCCTCAGCCTCCTGAGCCACTGGGATTATAGATGTGCACCACCATGTTGAGCTACAGAGTCATGTATTATGTGGTCTTTTGTTTCTGGCTTCTTTGACTTAGCATAATATTTTCAAGGTTCACTGTGTGGCAGTATGTATCAGGACTTCATGTCTTTGCATTGACAAATAATATTTCATTCTATGGATATACATATTTTATTCAGCCATATATCTGTCAACTGATGGACATTTGTATTGTTTCTACCTTTTGAGTATAATGAATAATGCAGTTGTGAGCATTCATATATAACTCCTTGTGTGGACATGTTTTCATTTCTCCTTCCTGTATACCTGGGAATACAATTGCCCAGTCATTTGGAAAGCATAGTTTTGAAGAACTGCCAGCGGTTTTCTGTCATAGCTGCTAATTTATACTCCCACCAGCCAAGTGTAGGGATCCAGCTTCTTTACACCTTCACCAACACTTGTTATTGTCAGTCTTTTTACTGTAGTCATCCAAGTAGGATGGCCCTCTCATCATGGTTTTGATTGGCATTTCCCTCGTGGTTAATGAGGGAGAACATCTTTTCATGTGCTCATTGGCCCTTTATATTTCCTCTTTGGAGAAATGTCTTATTTCTATTCAGTTTTTACAGATTCCTGAGGTTCACTCACCTCAGGAATGTGGTTGGCAGAACTAAGTTAGAATCAAATAAATCCTCCTAAAGGGAGTAATTTTCAAACAAATTTACAAATTGAAGGCATTATTTTTACAATAGTATTATTTTGGGATTATGGAACAACTGAATTGTTCCCAGGAAACAAATTACTTCTGAAGTCTTCTGTCAGTTTTCTTAGCCATGTGGATATTAACAGTTCCAGAATCTCATTTAGAGAAAGGTTTAAAGATCAGCTTGTCTGACTAATTCGGTTGACAAATTAGGAAATCAAGGGTCTAACAGGCGAAATGTATGGATTTCACAGAGAATTAACGACAGAGTTGGAACAGTGTCCATATGGAGTCTAGGTGCCTAACTGTTTATCTAGAGGGAGTATAGCACTTTTCAAATGGGTTCTTGTAGATTTAAAAAAATATATATAGTGGAAATGGCCAGCAATTGAAACAAAATTTACTGTTTAACAAATAAAATAAAAAAATACTGGGCTGGGGATATAGCTCAGTTGGTAGAGTGCTTGCCTCATATGCGCAAGGCCCTGGGTTCAATCCCTAGTACACACACACACAAAAAATTGCTCTTCAGTGTTTAGTGCTGTTTTTTTTTTTTTTAATCCTGATAGTAGCACAAGTAAGATTAGTATCATACGTAGGGGAAAGTAATTTTAGCTAGCTTGTTTAAGGGCACCTACATAATGAGTGGCAAATTCGAAACCAGTGCCTTCTTGGTTCTGAGGCCTTTGGTCTTTTTGTTTTTTCTGTCTAAAGACCAAAGGCAGCGCCAGCATGTTGATACCCATACCATCTTGCAAAATTTTCTTTTTTCTTTTTCTTTTCTTTGTTTGTTTGTTTATTACAGAGGATTGAACCTAGGAATACTCTGCTACTAAGCTACATCCCCAGCCCTTTTTATTTTGAGAGGAGTTCTTACTAAGTTACTGAGGCTGGCCTGGAACATGCCATCCTCCTGCCTCAGCCTCCTAAGGCACTAGGATTATAGGCATGCACCCTCACACCCAGCTTGCAAGACTTCCCTTTCTGATTTACTAAGTCACTGAAGCAACAGCGAGGTGGCCTCATGGAGCACTCACTCGCATCATTAGCACACTTATTTAGCCACAGAACTATATCTAGCTTCTGGAAGTAGAATATGTTTCAACTGACCAAAGAATTTTTCAAATATAAAAATTTTGTACCTTAAAGTACTACTAATAGGGTGACTTAACATTTGTAGATTACTTTTCAGTTACAAAGCATTTGACTCACACTTTTAATTTGATGCTCACAATTATTCCAGTTTTTCATTGTCTTTGTTTTTATGTATTTTTTAATACTCATGATGAAAGTAAAGCCTGAAGGGCTGTCGTTGCTATGATCAGAAAGTCTGAGACAGAGATACACCTCAAATCCAAGTTTCTTGGCTCTGGCTCTGTGTAGTCCTGCATTTCCTCCAGTACACCACGCTCTGCCTTAATGATGTGCTGAAGGATACTCATCTGAGAGAAGAGGGGACTTTCTGCCACCATTCCAGACAACAACAGAGCTATGGATGAATAGAAGTTCCAGGGAGGCTAATTTTGAGCCCATATAAAGAAGACTTGATCTCCCAACAATGAAATGTGTTGTCTTGTGAAGGAGTGAGATCTCTTGTCATTCAGCTGTTCAAGCTGGGGTGGAATGACCAGCTGGGAGGGTGCTTTTGGAGGGATTTCTACATTGGGTGGGGG
>NW_025999999.1:16432262-16475104 GCF_001458135.2 Marmota marmota marmota
GGGGGGAGGGGGGGGGGGGGGGGGGGGGGGAGGGAGGAGTCCTACTAGATGGCATTTAAGATTCCTTCCAACGTGAGATTGTGGATATTTGTTCCTAGTTAAGAGAGTACACTGACTTAAGGGTCCTCTGTATCCTTATTGAGGAAAAGGATGTTAGCTCCTATAGACTGTCGTCCTGTACAGATTTTTCTGTTTAAAAGAGAGTAACCAAATTTATCAACCTGGATTACTGGTTTTCAGATGGTTAGGATCACATTTCCTATCTTTGTTTGTAGATGGTTTGCACAACAAGCGTTCTATATCCAAATAAATTTGAATATGAGCCTTCAACATGCCATTGCCCTTTGTGACTATCCAAAAGACAGAGAAAATACACAGCAATTCTAAGTTGACTTCTCATTTTTGCAAAGCACTTTAGAAGCACATCTGTCAGTTTAACCCAGTGGTTCTCAGCTCTGGTTGCTGATGAGAATTATCTGGGGAGCTTTAAAAAAAAAAAAAAAAAAGCAGATGCTTATTTTCAGAAGTGTTAAGAACATACACTGGGGAGAGACTGTCTCTTCAATAAATTGTGCTGGGAAAATTGAGTGTCCAGAAGAATGAAACTAGACCCCTATGTCTCACCACACACAAAAAACAACTCAAAATGGATTAAAGGCTTAAATATAAGACCCAAAACTATGAAACTACTAGGAGAAAATATAAGAGAAATGCTTTATAACATTGGACTAGGCAAGGATTTATTGGGTAAGACCCCAAAATCACAGGAAACAAAAGCAAAAATAGACAAATGGGATTACATAAAATTGAAAAGTTCCTGCACAGCAAAGAAAACAATCGACAGTGTGAAGAGACGACCTACAGAACAGGAAGAAATATTTGCAAACTCTACATCTAAATAAGCAGTAAATATCCTGAATATATTAGGAATTCAACTCTATAGCCAAAAAAAAAACTAATTAAAAATGGGCAATAAACCCAAATAGACATTTCTCAAAAGAAGACACACAGTGGTCAATAGATAGAAGAAAAAATGCTCAGTATCCTCAATCGTCAGGAAAATGCAAATAAAAGCCACAATGAGATGTCACCTCGTTCCAGTTAGTATGGCTGCTATCAAAAAGACAGAAGATAACAAGTGCTGGCAAGGATGTGAAGCCAAGGGACCCCTTGCACCCTGTGGGTGGGAAGGTAGTAGGACACTCATGACGGAAAACAGAGTGGAGACTCCTCAGAAAACCCAAGATAGAACTACCTCGTGACTCCGCAGTTCTGCCACTGGGCATATATATGTTCAAAGGAAAGAAGATCAGCATATTGAAGAGACATCTGCACACCCATGTTCACTGCAGCGCTGTTCACAGAACAGAGAAATGGAAACACCCAATATCCATCAGCTGAGGAGTAGATGGAGAAAATGTGAGGGTGGGACTGTGAATACTATTCAGCCATAAAAAGGATGAAATCCTGTCATTTGCAGCAACATGGATGGAACTAGGGGACACTATAAGTCAAGTAAATGACTCATAGAAAAATACTTGATGATCTCATTCGTGTGGAATCTATAAAAGTTGATCTTAGAGGAGTGACTAGATTAGTGGTTGCCGGAAGCTGGAGAGATCAGGGGCTAGGGACAGGCAGGGATAGATAGAGGAGAGAAATCCTGGTTATTTGCACAGTCTGGTGGCTCTAGATGACAGTATTGGAAAAATGGTCTGCAAACAAGACCTGGCCTTACTTTAAAGCTAAGAACCTGGCAGCATTAGTAGCTCAGTTCCTCATAACTTCCCAGTGAAGTGGGGAAGGTTGAACCAGATTTTCTTCAAGGAGCCGAGACTTGAGTCAGGTAACCGAAAGTTCCTCCAGCACTTAATTTTAAAGAAAGATTGGGCCAGAGCTCTGCAAGCCAGGGTCCCTGCACAGAGTCGAATGCTGGATTTCTGGTTAACAACTGGGAAAGGCATGCACTACCTATGGCAGGCTGACCTCCTGAGCCTTCAGGCCAATCTCAATTTCAGATGGCCCACCCCACTGATTGGCCAGACCTGTGATTCAGAGGGCATGGTTGCTATTGAATAGGAAACAATGGCTAATTGTGCAAAAGTAAATAGAGAGGGGCTAGGGTTGTGGCTCAGAGGTAGAGCACTTACTTAGCATGTGAGAGGCACTAGGTCCAATTCTCAGACCGCATATAAATAAATGAATAAAATAAAGGTCCATCAACATCTAAAAAAAATTTTTCAAAAAAAAAAGTAAATTGAGAATTAAAGAGCACAATTAGGCCTAGTTTCTACTTCACTTTCAGTTGATGAAGGAATAGCTTGAAGCTGCCCTAACCACTGATGGTTCAGTAACAAGAGTCCCTGATTCTCTGTGCTTGGGCCAAGTGTGGACATTACAAGGCTAGAATAAGGTTTTTCGCCCAAACATCCTATCAAGGCATCCACTTACTACAATTGTGGAAACTGTGGACTCTTCCTATCAGCAGCTCAAAGGATTGCAAAACTGAATAACATCTTTGTCTCAAGAATTTATATGAATCCCCCTCCCTTTTTTCTCTACAAGCATTTTGTGGTTCACCATTGCAGACACTGCATATCTTTGTATCCCACACAGTCCCCATGTTAATAGTTGTTTGCTAGTTGTGGTCATTTAATTGAAAAAGGCTGGCAGGGAGATATTACAGGTCCCAATAAGGTCATTTTTGTATCAAATATGGCATTATTGCTTTTGACCGTCCCCCTTTGAAGGTCAAATTTAGTATAGTTCTTTAAGTGAATTAATAACATGTGGGATGATGAAGCACTGAATAAAAGATGTGTGTGGCCTTGAAATATGCCCCATGTCCACAGTTCCAAGGTACTTGCCATGGCACATTGCCAGATGTACATTAGAGAATCCCAGATGGCATGGTTCTGTTGGTTCTTGTTTGGGATTTTCCCTGGGAATGAGGTTAAAGAGGACACTGTGCTGCGGCAGGGATCCTCTTTCTTGCCTCTCCCAGGCAGGTCCTGGAAATCTCCATCTCAGAAAGCTTCCCAACCTCCCTTGGGATTATGGGGTTGCCAGGCACCTAGTAACCCTACAGAGCTCAGAGAGATGGAAGTCCCTCCCGTGGTCTGTGCTTGCCCTCCCTCAGACCCCATGCCTGAGCAAGAGAGGGCACTAAATCGGCGACTCAGTAGATAAGCATCATGTTTCCATCCGCTGGCCTGTCTTGTTGCTTTATTTTCTGTGAGATCCCGTTTCACAGAAGTGAGGTCCTTTCATTTTTTTAAAGCAGCCCCCCAGAAATTCATACACACAGAGAAAAGTAAATAGTGTAGTGACCCCCCCACACCTCTTTAACACCCACCTTCAATACCTACCAAAGTTTTATCTCCCTCTGTCCTTTCTGTTTTGTTTTGTGAAGTAATTTAAACTAAGTCCCAGATACCTGATTTTTACCTATAAATATTTTAGTATGTGTCTCCAAAACATGTGGCATAACTTTTTAGAAACTCAACCATGGTACCTTTATTATACTTCTTAAATTTAAGAATAGTTGCAAACCCATTCAGGATCAATTTTCCCTAATCATTTTAAACATGTCCATAAACAGGTAGTATAAGTCAGGATCCAAATAAGGTGTACTTGTTGCATTTGGTAGATCTATCCTTAAAGTGTCTTTTAATCTATTACAAATTCTCCTCCTTTTTATTTGTATTTATTTATTAAATAAATCACATATTGTCCTGTAAAAAATTCCAAGTTATGGATTTGGCCTGTTGCATCTTCATGGTGCTATTTAACATGTTCCTCTTTCCTCCATATTTCCTGTACACTAGTGGTTAGGTCTAATGACTCAGTGAGAGGCAGGTTCAGTTTTATCTCATCAGGAAGCATATGGTGTCTGATTGAATCATTTTTACCTACATCAAATTGATCAGTGACTGGGAACAATGGAGCATGCCTATAATTCCAGCAACTCAAAAGGCTGAGGCAGAAGGATGGCAAGTTCAAGGCCAGTCTCAGCAAATGAGCAAGGCCTAAACCACGTAGCTGGACCCTCTCTCAAAAATAATGATGATGATGATGATGATAAAAGAGCTGGGAAAGTAGCTCAGTGGTAGAACACTGGGTTCAATCCCTAGTACCAAAAAAAAAAGACTGATCAGTAGAGCTAAGCATGTTGACTCTCAGCTGTGATCCCAGCTACTCAGGAGACTAAGGCAGGAAGATTGAAATTTTGAGGCTGTCCTGTGCAACTCAGAGAGACACTTGTCTCAAAAAAGGACTGGAGATGTAGCTCGGTCATAGAGCAACCCTGGAATTAATCCCCAGCATCTGCCTATCTCCTATACACACACACACACACACAAACACATTGATCAGTGGGTTTAATTATGGTCAGCCTGACTATCCATATGGCCTTCTCTATCAACCTGCTCATCAAATAGTTTTAGTAGTCATTGTGTTGGTTATGCCTATGCTCATTGAGGGTTGTGGTGTGGTGACTTTTGTTTCCTGTCATTCTTTCTGCATTTATTAGCATTTTTCTTTTTAATTGCTTGTAACTGTAGGTGGACAGTGTGCCTTTATTTTATTTGTTTCATTTTTATGTGGTGCCAAGGGTCAAGCCCAGTGCCTTACACATGCTTGGCAAGCACTCTGCCACTGAGCTACAGCCCCAGCCCAGTGTTATTCTTTTATATAAAAAAACTCACCATCATCAACTATTTGGGTACTCTGAAATATAGGTCATATAAGAAAAGCAGCATAAGTGGTTATATATTTATTTAATAATTTTTAGAACATCAAATTGTACCAGCAACCTCCAAAAATGACCAGTGAGGCTTGTTTGTTTTTGTACATCATTAGAAACACCTGGTTTATCTCCATTTCATGTGTCTGTCCATTCTTTTTTTTATTATTATTATTACTTCTGTAGTTATAGATGGACAGAATGCCTTTATTTATTTGTTTCATTTTATGGGGTGCTAAGGATCGAACCCAGCGCCTCACCCATGCTAGTCAGGTGCCCTGCCACTGAGCTACAGCCCCAGCCCCTGTCATTCTTATTTTTGATCTTCAGTGCCACTTTGATCCCTTCAGGGTACCAGTTGTGGATCACTGCACTGAACATTTTTTCTCCTTCAGTTTAGAGCTACTCCTGATTCCAATCCATCAACTATTTCCTGTCAGTCTATGACATCATCAGTACACACATTAAGAGTAGACATTTTGGGCTGGGCTGTGGCTCAGTGGTAGAGCGCTCGCCTAGCACGTGCAAGGCCCTGGGTTTGATCCTCAGCACCACATTAAAAACAAGTAAATAAAATAAAGGCATTGAGTCCAATTACACCTTAAAAATTAAAAAAAAAAAAAAGAGTAAACATTTTTTTAAAAAGCTTATCACTTTGATGCTGCCTTATTGTCCAAGGACATGTCAGGGGACTTCTGTCATAGAACAGAGCCCAAGCCATTTAGGGTGCTGTCAAGTTCTTGGTGAAGTGCATGTTGTAGGAGCTGCATACTTGCCATGGAAACAGCACCCCTCATCAGCCCTCAACAAGTCAAAAATGAAAAAACAAAACCTTGTCCTTCATTCAGATGGTCTGAGAAGCAGCAGCAGTCAAACCCAGGATGCCTTCATCCACCCTACTGCCATGTTGGTCTTGCCTGGCTTCCTCCACTGCACACCTCCACAGAGCACGCCTGGAGCAGGGCACATGGAGGCATCCCATGAACCTCCACTGAATCCAGGCAGAGCCTTGATTGCCCTCCAAAAGGAGGAGCCATACTGTTTCACAAATGATAGCCTGCAAGAAAAAGAATTCTGATAATTCCTAGGAAGCTGAAGTCACTTACAAGAAGAAAGTATGAGAGGAAATAATTCTAAGCAGTTATTGCCTTCCCTGAAGATTCTCATAGAGCCAGGCATGGTGGCACATACTTGTAATCCCAGCAGCTCAGAAGGCTGAGGCAGGACCATGATAAGTTCCAGGCCAGCCTCATCATTTTGGACTTAGTGAGGTCCAAAGAAACTCAGCAAGACCCTGTCTGAAAATAAAAAATAAAAAGTTTTAGGAATGGGCTGGGACTGTGCCTAAGCAGTAGAGCATTCGTCTAGCACGTGCGAGGCCCTGGGTTCGATCCTCAGCACCACATAAAAATAAATAAATAAAATGAAGGTATTATGTTCAACTACAACTAAAAAATAAATAAATGAATTTATAAAAAATGGGTCTGGGATATAGCTCAGTGGTAAAGTGCCCCTGGATTCAATCCCCAGTACCAAAAGAAAGAAAGAAAAGAAAATGTTTCTCATAGAATAGGGAATAAATAGAATAACATTAAGTTGCTGATCCTCACTATAGGTGTCCTGAGACTCTTATTCCAAGAGTCCATATACACATTGTGTAAAATAACAAAGCATAGTAACAAACATCGTCCATTTTCAGAACAGAAAAACTAAAGTGGTCATGACACCATTGGGAAGAAAATAATGTGTTTCATCTTCCAAATAAGATTATATAAATGAAAGGGGGGGGAAAGATAGTGTCATATACTCTCTGTTTTTTCCTTTCTTCCACCTTTTTCTGTCCTCTCTTTCTGCCTTCCCTGAGGATTCAGAGTTCATAAAAATTTGTTCTTTGAAGGAATCCAACATCTTGTCTTTTAAAAATTGGACTTTTGCCCAGTGCAGTGGTGCACGCCTGTAATTCCAGGGGCTTAGGAGGCTAAGACAGGAGGATTGTGAGTTCAAAGCCAGCCTCAGCAAAAGAGGGGCACTAAGCAACTCAGTGAGACCCTGTCTCTAATAAAATACAAAACAGGGCTGGGATGTGGCTCAGTGGTTGAGTGCCCCCGAGTTCAATCCCCGGTACCCCACCACACACACACAAAAAAAACTACTGCCATGTGTGATGGCACACACCTATGACCACAGTGACTTGGGAGGCTGAGACAAGAGGATCACGAGTTGGAAGCCAACCTGAGCAACTTAGCAAGACTATCCCAGTATCTCAAAAAAATGAAAAGATTGGGGATGTAGTTCAGTGGCATATCTTCCCTGGGTTAATTCCCAGTACCAAAATATAAATAAATAAATACTGGCTTTGGAAAGTCACCTTTAGCTCTCGAGACTTGTGGCAGCTGGAGGAACAACTGCCATAAGGAATTGAGTCTGTACCTTGCCTCCCCTATCTCAGCAGCCCTAGCCCCAGTGAGTCTATACCCTACTCCCAGCATGCCCTGCTCCACCCAGCAGCTGGGGCTGCACTAACTTGGTGTGTCTCCTGGGGTAGAGGATAACAGTGCACACTCAAAGTCATCAGCTGTCTTACTTATCACAGGAAGGGATTTTACCTCAGGACAACTCAGATTCTCTGGAGCCCTGCATGAAAAGACAGGTTTGCTTCTTTGTTCTCTTTTTTCTTTTTCTTTTCTTTTATTATTATTTTTTTTTGATTGAATACAATTCAAAACATAATCTGCTAAAAATAAAAGAAGAAAAATTGAGAATGTCTTACACAGCTGGTGAAATTGGTAGTTGAGGGTGTGCAGGTATCCGTTGCAGAACAACTGGTTTACATTTATCAACAACTACTAAGTGAACTAGAAATGTCTGGAAACGACTGCTTTTTAACATCCCTTTTGATCAACACAGCTTGCAGAGCTCATAAAAAGAACATTGTCCAACTCACTGTACCTGAGACACTATGGAGCCTGTCCACTATCTGTGGACCCAGAACATGCACAATTGCTGAAATCCCATGTGACCTTTGTCTTCACAAACAAAAGGACTGATAACCCCAGGTGTCACCACCCCTGTGAACACAAGGGTTCAGCTTAATGACTGTCCCCTGCCCTCAGAAATGGGGCTGGAGCCCAGGGGCACTCTATCCCTGAGCTATATCCCCAGTCCTTTAAGGGTCTTGCTAAGTTGCTGAGGCTGGCCTTGAATCTGTGATTCTCCTGCCTCAGACTCCCAAATCACTGGGACTATAGGTGTGTGCCACCACACCCAGCTTAATGACTATTTTTGAGTATAAACAAATTTCCTGAAGTGGAAGAAAAGAAAATAGTCATACTTAGGGGTGAGCAGGGGCTCCACTTAACCCAGATGTTCTCCACCAATGTGTAACATGAAGCGTGCACCAATGCCCCGCCTCCAATCTGGGAGTTTCACAGTCATAAGCTGGCCCCTGATTACGGGAACCATTCCATGTACCAGGCATGGGACTGCGCACTTTATATTAGTGGGGTTTTTTTCCCAAATATTCACAATAGCTCTAAGAGATCAGTGTTTTTATTATTCTCTTTTGCAAGGCAGGAAGCAGCTGACTCAGATCCTGCCCCTCTTAAGTGGCTGTGCTGGCCTGAGAAATAGGTCTGTCCAACTTCTCAGCCGTAACAGTCACACTGTCCTTTAGGTTTTTTGTTTTGTTTTGTTTTGTTTCTCTTAAAAGTTTACGAAGGGTGTGTGTGTAGTCCTGTGCTCCTTGATGAGAACTGTTTCCAAACGACCCCTTGCCCTAGAACTCACAGAAGCTGTAGAAGGAGTAGAAACTGGCCACAGCCGTCACTGAAGGGTAATAATTAATGAAAAAGGTGTCACTTGAAGAGGTCAGTGACACGGAGCGTCTGTTTCTCTTGGATTACTTTCCTTAAATAATGTGTTGCTATCAGCAGAGACCAAAACAAATGCAAAAAGACCTGAACAGTTTAAACCTCTGGGAAGAAAAATTGGAAAATAAAGTGGTTTTCACAGCCTTAAACACTCTCACCTCTTTTCCTGTATTAGTAATTGTAATTACCATTGTTGGGGGCATTTTTTGTGCCAAGCAATGTGCTCCCTATTAACTATCAACCATTCCAAAAGCTAGAAATAACTGTCTTAGTTTTACAATTGAAAAAACTAGGATCACATGAAGTTAAGAAGTTGTAGCTTCATGGAGCATCTTAGGAGGGCTTTCCCTCCATGAATTTCAGTAGATTCAAAATACACAACCAAAGTAACAAGAGACAGCACAAATAGATGAGGATTCCAAGGAATCTCGAACAAATCACAGGCGGTTTAGAAATTGCACCTCCTGTGATGTGTACATGGCAAGAACTGCAGTTAAAATGAGCCAATGTAGTTTTCTTCAGGGCTACTGTGATACTACCCATGCTAATGTCCTGTGTTTCTGGAGACTCTTCTAACTCTGTGAGTTGCAAACCTGATACTTCCAGAAAGTTCCAAGGCCAAGAGCCAAGCCTAAGAATCTTGAATTCAGACACCCCAACATCAGGACCTCTCTCCCCAGCAGCATCTCCTAGATTAGCTTTCTGATGTCTCTGGACCTGGGTCTCACTGACTAGAAAGGAGGGCAGATTCCTTAGCAAAAGGACATAAAAGTGGTCCTTGCTCTCTGTCCAGATCTCACTGAGCTCTTCAGAACACGTGAACAATCTGAGGTTGTTGGTGGTAATTTAGATGTTGTTGTTGTTTGTTTTTAAGGTACTGGGGATTGGACCCAGGGCATTCTATTACATCCCAGTCTTTTTTTTTTTTTTTCCTCAGCTTGAGACATTGTCTTCTTAAGTTGCCCAGACTGGCCTCAAACTTGCAGTACTATTTTGGGTTTTTTTGTTTTGTTTTGTTTGTTTGGTGGTGAGGTGGTACCTGGGATTGAACTCAGGGGCACTGAACCACTGAGCCACATCCCCAGCCCTGTTTTGTATCTTATTTGGAGACAGGGTCTCACTGAGTTCCTTAGTGCCTCGCTTTTGCTGAGGCTGGCTTTGAAGTCGTGATCCTCCTGCCTCAGCCTCCTGAGCTGCTGGAATTACAGGCGTGAGCCACTGCGCCTGGCACAAACTTATGATATTCTTACCTCAGTCTCCTCAGTAGCTGGTGTTACAGGCCTGTGCCATGGGCACCAGCAATCTGCTTTATTTTAAAGGTGGAAATGGGCCTTTTGAGAGAGAGAGAGAGAACAGCCACCCACAAACTAGAGATTTCCTTCATGCTGTGGCTCTCAATTCTCTGCATTCCTAAGGACTTTGTTAGATCTTGAGTCTTCCATTTCTGCTAATGAGAATGTCCCTCCCAAAGTTGATCAATAATCCCTTCTTTCTGCCACCTTCATGAACTAGAGAGAGGGCCTGCCAACTGATAGTCACCTTGCAACTTTAACTTGTCAGTCCAAAATAAAGACTGTTGCTCTGACATTTGATTCATTTACAGTGAGGGATGGTGAGGGGCCAGCGAACCAGAGTTTCTCACTTCCTGCCAGTTCACCGACACGTGGAGCCCTTTGACAGGTGATATGTGGGCACTCCTGTCATCTCTTATCAGTCCCCGAGACTGAGACCAGGCATTTCTTCCTCCTGTTTATTACAGCTGGGACACAGGGGGAGCGGAAGCTCTTTCCCCTGCCCCCTAGTTCTCTTTTTCCTTCTTTCTCCATCTCCTCATCTTTGTTCTCTCCTCTTTTCTCTCTCTCTGTTCCACTCTTCTCAGCATCGCATTTAACCACTTTACGTGATAAATCCAGTCAGTAGCTCTGAAAAGACTAATTCCTACTGCAGAAATGGCTGCACAGCTTCGGCTTGGGAACAGACTAAAGTCACTGAAGACAACTTAAGATGCTAGGAAGAAGGGATTTGCTGGAGATGGGTTCTACAATGAAAATTCTGCTATAAAGAATCCTTTTATTCCCCTCCCCCTGGGTACAGTCTGAATGATTTATACCTAATGCCAAGAAATTATATATAATTAGTCTGGGTAATGCATACTTTCCATTTAATTATATATATTAAAGTGATCAAGGAATTCCAGTTTTTCACGAGTAAGTCTCTGCCTCCCTTGTTGCACTCCAGGTCTGTGATGACTGTGTCAGGGTAGGACTCGTGCAGAACTGAAGGGGGCAAAAGTTGGAAGACTTTAGCCAAACTTGGTCAACTGGTACCTGCCAGCACGGGAGGTAACATGCAGTGAACCACATGTAGGCGGCAAATGGAAAGGACATGTGCATCTAATCTCTTAAAATCACCATGTAATTTTACATGCCTTTCCATAAGAAAATTGTATAAAACTGGTGTTTTTATCAGTTTTTCTTTGCTGTGACCAAAATAAGAACAACTTAGAGGATAGAAATTTTATTTTGGTTCATGGT
This sequence comes from Marmota marmota marmota, assembly GCF_001458135.2. Classification (NCBI taxonomy): domain Eukaryota; kingdom Metazoa; phylum Chordata; class Mammalia; order Rodentia; family Sciuridae; genus Marmota; species Marmota marmota. The sequence goes on from NW_025999999.1 coordinate 16,443,410, forward strand.
TCCAGAGGTGTAGTCCATGGTTCCACGGCCAAGTCCATTGCTCTGGGCTCAGGATAAGGCAGAGCGTCGTGGTGCAGGGTGTGGTGGAGGAAAGCTGCTCCGTTCACAGCAGCTAGGAAGCAGGGAGGGAGAAGAAGGGGCCTCGAGGAAAATGAACTCTTCCAGGGCACAACCCCCAGCCCCGCCATGACCCTCTTCTCCAGCCATACCCCTGCCTACAGTTACTGCCCAGTCAGTCCATTCAAACTAGGTTGTAGCTCTCACAATCCGTTTCATCTCTGAACATTCCTGCATTAACAAGAGTTTTGGGAGAACACCTCATATCCAAACCCTAGCAAGTATAGATGGGAAGGCCCAGTTAAGGAAGTTACTCAGTTGGGTCAGTGACATCGCCCATATCACATAGAATACAATGAAATTTTTGACATTTGTTTTTAATTGATTACTTCTATTTGCTTTTGGTAGAGTACCTCTATATGTTCATTCCACATAACAGGATAGATTTCACGCTTTATCTTTGCAGGTAACTCATCTAAGACAGTTTTATGTAAATGGATTAATTAATCAGTAGCCTTCACTTGAAACTTAAAAAGAAAATAATCCTTTCTAAGAGACATTAACTACTTTTTAATGCCACAGACAATTCTTTGCTTAAGCAACTTGTCACACAATTAGAAATTATTTGACAGCAGTAATCATAATAAAATGAATTTACCCTTTACCAGATCACCTTTTTTTTTTTTTTTTTTTTTTGAGGTAATTAAAGGAAACCATTCACTGGGAGACTGTGCAGCAACTCGTTAAAAAAAAAAAATCACATGTTTGGAAAGACAAGGGTATATATTGACAAAACTTTTTGAGTAAATGACATCACAAGTTAAATTACCTCTACAGCTTTTCTGAGGCAGCATCTAACCACAGCAGTGTGCTGGATTCAAGGAAAGGCAGCTACAGCTGGCCTCCTCCAAGAGCCCTTAAGCCTCTCTGCCTTCCAGCCCTATGATTTATGCAAATCAGAAAGCTTTGGCGGTCTCCACTTCCTGGCCGGGCCAGCAAAATCCACTTCCTTCGGGTTCATGTGACCATGCAAATTTGAGCACTCCTGAATAGTCCCGGAGGGGCTGTGCCTCTCATTATTCCTGCCCCATTCTCTGTGCAGTGCAGGCATTCAGACTATGAATGGACAAGGGTTTAATTACTCACCACATCTGTCAGATCAGATTCAACTTGAGAATGAAGAGAATCCCAGACAAGCCCAGTCGTTTCTTTGCAATGTTCTTCATGGCCGAGGTCATCCAGCCCTGTCTTCTAGGGAATATTTTCCACTCCTTGTTTCATGACCCTTCTGGAAAACAGGGACTCCAGCTTTTGGAGATCCATTACTGGGCTTTTCACATTGTGTGTGGCCTTTACAAATGTTAATTAATCTTCCTGATGATGCACTGAGCATCAGGGAGCCCTTTATTCCCCCAGGGCTACTGATGACCAATATGAATGCCAGAAAGTTTTTCTTACTGTTTCCTGGCCCCGCTCCCCTCTCCTCTCTGTGTGCTTTGCTGCTTTCCCTCCCAGACCAACTACTCACATTACTAGGTTAGCCAGAGTTTGATACAGCAGAGGTGGAGGTCCCCAACTAGAGGGTACACCTACAAGGAATGAGGTTCCTGCCCATTCCCAAGTAGGCACCAGCCCAGACCTTCGAGGGAAGGATATCATGCTCACCAAATGGGCACTAGCGTGCCTTCCCCAGGCCTCTCTGCGCTGATATCAGTTGGATTTAAGGGGAAATTCTTGGTCTGTGCAGCTCTGGAATCCAAGATTCCATGGGCTGCTGTGGTGTTTTAGGGGTTTTGTTTTTATTTTTGGTTTTTTGGGGGGTTTTTTGGTTTTGTTTTTTGTTTTTATTTTACTTGTTTGGTTTTGTGCTTTTTTTTTTAAATTGAAATTCACACAACACAAAGTTAACCATTTTGAAGTGCACCACTCGTCCTTCAAGACATTCACAATGTTATCCAACCAGTTCCTCCAACTATTTAGTTCCGAAGCATTCTCCTTACCCCAAAAGGAAGCTCTGAACCTGTTAAGTGGCAGTTCCCAGTGCCCCAGCCCACGTCTCTGTGGATTCACTCACACTGGATATTTCATATCAATGGAGTCATATGACATGGGACCTTCTGTGGCTGACTTCTTTCATTTAGCATAGTGTTTTTGAGCTTTGCCGTAATACTTTACTGTGGCATTTCTGGGGTGTGTGTGTGTGTGTGTGTGTGTTTATCATCCTGTCAGTTATTTCCTTCATACATTCTCTGACTTGAATGATGTCCTCACAGGCCTCCTCTCTGCTCTCACTCCTTTGACTAGTTGTTTTTTAAGTTATGTGGATTCCACCTCTGAAATACCCAGTCAGCTCCACTGCTCCTGCCCATTTTCAGACACCATTCATTCCCCAGATGGTCTTGTTCAAGTGCAGACCCATCTGACCCTATGGCTGCCTGCTCTGCCTCATGCTCTCCAGGGGCTCCTGCCTGCTTTCAGATAGGGTGCAGGCTCCTTGCCATTGCCAGCTGCCATTCGCCTGCACCGGCACCACGCCCTCCACCTCCTTCCCATCCCTCATCTGACTGGCTGTGCCAGATCCAGCCACATCAAACCTGGGGCTCTGACACGTGGTGTCCCTTTTGTATCCTGCTCCCTCACCACAAAATATCCTTCCTTTTCCCCCAACTGCAAGAATCCATTCCTCCCTTAAGTCCTTTACATTTTACCTTCTCGCCTTTCCTCACCACTGGTCAGAGCGAGTTCCTCCCTTCTAATTCCAGCGCTTTCCTTACCCCTGTTGCCTGTAGCTCACCTTTAATTAAATTTCTATCCTTTCTCCACCAAACTCTGAGCTTCTTGAAGGTCAATTTCTTTCCTTCTTCATTTCCATCTCTAGCACTAACCACTGTGTAGGTCCTCAGTAAATATTTTGTTGAGCAATTGGAATTTTCTTCTCCAAAGAAAAAAAACTGAGGGCCTGCAAGGAGCCCCCAGTCATGGACAGAGCGAGTGTGAAGCACAGAACAGGGGCTAACATTCAAAATAGTAATTCTGATCTTCTCTTGAATTTAAGTTACCCACAGTGGTTTACCAGTTTCAATTAGCAGAAAATGCAACTTTGCTTTTTTTTCCTCTCTCTCTGATTATGTTCTTCATTACAAATCTCAAGAGTTTCATATGCAGTTGCCAAAAATCTTCTTTTTGACAAATTGCACAGGAGGCATTTTGAGATTGTGTGATAGAGTTGATTGAATTTAGGCCAAGTTTTGTACATTTGTTTCACTCAAAACAAAAATGCAGATGTAGGGCTACTCAAAATGTATCTATTTATTTTATCCCAACCCTCCTAATTCATCTGTCTCTAAAAACAGTCAATTGGATTCTTCTTAAATTAAATGCCAAGTAAACAATGCAAATAAAACTGTTTTGTTTGCTGAGAAGTAATTGAAAATCTGCAACTAATTACAAATTGGCAAGCCCGGAGCATACAAATAGCTGAAACACTCTGCCCCATGCATTGTTTACAGTTGGGTTCAAAACTGGTTTCCTCACACCAGCCATCCACAAGTTATTAATCAATACTGTGCCAAGTTCTATACCTCACCTTCAAAAAATTGTAATAAACATTTAATTTTCAATATGGGCTTCATAAACAAAGCTGTTAAAAACTAGAGGAGATTTAATTGGTTAGAACACACAAAGCCTATTCTTGGGTTATGTGAATTGGCTTTTCGTTAAATATCCTGTTCTTCCTCAGCTACTCAGAAATCCTGCAAGTTAGTTGAAATTAATATTCTGTCAATATGGTCATTGAGTCCCCCATGGCACTGCAACTACTACCAGACCTTCTTTAATTGAAATTCTGCAGAAAAGCAACATATTCTATGGACCACAGAGACAGGGATTGATGAATTTGATTTGGGGTTGCTCCAAGCAGGTAAAGTAGAATTTACAAATAACTCTATTTAGAATGGTTGAGTTTAAAACAATATAATTTTATATGTATAAAGGTATAGATAGGTAGAGATACTTATAAGATTGTTTTTTTCCTGGAAGGTTATTCCTCCAGATCTTCACTTGGCCAGCTGTTCCTTTTCCTTCAGTTATCAGTTTAATGTCACTCCTCAGAAAGTGTTTCCCAGTCTACCTTTCCTAAAATCTTATACTTTATTCTCTTTATTTATTTGATTATTCCGAGATCCTGCCACTTGGTTATAAGCCATACAGGGACAGACACTGTGCCAATCTTGTTCACTACTCTTGCCCTGGTCCCTGGAATAGTGCCTGATACATAGTTAGTCCTCACTGAGTGTCAGATGAGTAGACAGGTTGACAAGTGAGCAGGTGGGTGGGTGGCAGGTGAAAGGCATGGGATAAAGGAATAAAGTTATGTTGTTTGGGTCAGTCAGCCAAGAAGGACAGGAACTGGAGGCTAGGAAAAGGCCTAACTTTATTGATCTAATAGAAGTAGGGAGTATAATGGTAATTACTAGAGGCTCAGGCAGTTGGGGAGGAGATGGGCGGTGAGGGATGGGGAGAAGTTAGTCAAAGGATTCTACAGGTCAGTGGAAAGAACAATTTCAAGAAATATACTGTATAGCAAAGTGACTATAGCTAATGACAATGTATTATTGAAAATGTGAAGAAAATGGAACTTGTGTGCTATCACAAGACTATGTAAGAGAACGTATGTATTAGTTAAGTTTACCTATTCTTCTATGTCTGTACATACTTCATAACATCATGTGAGAAAATGCATTTGCTAATTAGATGTTTAATCATGCTACAATGTGTGTGTGTGTGTGTGTGTGTGTGTACAGACAGACCATAACATCATATTGCACAAGATAAAACATACAATGATATATTTCAATTTTAAAATAAATTTTTAAAGTTATTAAAAAAAAAAAAGACAAGGCATAACTTTAAAAGTGGCTCTTTTGATAAGAAACCTAAGTCTATTCTAAATTGCAGAAGTGGGGTCGTCTGTACAAATTGGGGCGCATTCAGAGGTGAGCGATGGTGAGAAGCACTGTGTGACAATTTCTCTTCCACTTTCACAAGAGTTGTTCTGTGGAAGAAGGAGACCTTTCTCTGTGGCCCATAGGCCTGATGCAGGGCTAGTGGCTGAAAGTTACCTGGACACATATTGGACCCTTCTCACTAAAAGAGCAGCCTCAGTTGGGAAGTGAGTAGACAGATGATGTTGATGTTGGCAAAAGTATTTACACACACAGCACTTGCCAGGATGCTCTCAGAGCTGATGCAACCTTCAGTGCTGCTGTGGTTCTAGGTGGCTTGTGTGGTCCCTTCCTATCCCAGAACTCTGTTATCCTACAAATGATCAAGAGAAAAACCCACTAAATAGTTGACAGTTATTTTTAAAAGGAGAAATTCCAATGAGATGTGAATTATTCATTTTGTTCCATAAGGAAATAGATTTTAAAAATGATGAAAATGTCCTAGCAAGATAATAAGGCTGAATTGTACAAGTCTCTCCATCCTCTGTTCCCTGGATGCCTCAAATGGGGTATGCGGTATTTTAGGTACATTGTGAGCAAGGAGCCTGCATTCCCAGGGGGTGGCAGAGACAGCGTGTAAGGTCTTAATCCAGCCCTGTGATCTTAAGGCAAAGCTTCTGTGTGTGAAACACCCTGGTACCTCCAAAATAGAACAAGAGCACTCCATCCATGTGAAGATGACTGTCAAGGTCTCCGAGACCCCAGTGATCTGGAAAACTGAAGCTGGCTATGGCCGCCTTTCCTTTTAGGGCATACTTCTGGGGATCAAAAAATATTTATAAATTGATGTTGTTCAGTTGCTGAGTCATTTTTCTTTCAGTTTTTTTCTTCTTTTCCAATTCATTGTTGCTTTGCTACTTGAGTCCTGGTCTCAGCGCCTTCTAGTGGGCATGAGGAAGAGAGCCAGGGTGGAGTTCCACCCCTGTGGGCAGATCCAGGCTGGACCCCTAGGTCCTCCAAGTCCACAGGCCGCCAGAGATTAGTACTTGTCTGGTTGATGGAGTCTGGATGGGTCATGGCAGCGTGGTCCAGATCTGACCCTGTCAACTGTGCAGGTGAACAGCACACCGAAAGTGGAGGGCAGAAAGGAGTTTAGTTTCCTCTCCTGGTCTCTAGCTAGTGGGTTCCTCATCTCAACAGGAGGCCTCACTGGGCCGCGTGTGAGGTGGGCAGTCCCTGACAAGCTCCCTGAGGGTCCCCGAGCCTGGGCATCCTTCGTGGTGACAGAGCCCACTTACCTCATGGGGCCCCGCTTGCACGGCACCTTCTCTGTGAGGCTCTCCCAAGCCCTCAGGCAGAGCAGCCATCTTTTCCTCTGCACTTCCTCACTCTCCTCTGTATCACATTCACCAGTCATGTTCTAGACTATTCTGTACAGACTTGGCTCTCCTCCAAGGCCATGAGATCCTTGAGGAAAGGGATTTTGCTTCCTTTTTCTTTATATCTCCAGGATTTAGCACAGTTCCTGGCACATAATAGGTTCTCCGTAAATGCCTGACAAATTGGAAAAGAAATGAGCAGACACTGAACTATTTATTAATATTATCATTTGTGAGTGGAGAGAAGTGAAGACATGAAGTTCAGTGTGAAACTAATCTTTTCTCCCTGGTATGACCTATTATACAGTGACAGTTTCTTCCTCTCACAAGCCACCTGGATCTTAATGGTTATTTTCTTACAACGTCGTTGCATTTGCAGTGTGACAGAACTGTGTTTACCTTGGAAGGAGGGCTGTCCTCTGTTAAGAACCTTCCAGCAGAGCCCGAGAGTCAAGTTATGGTGTTGTGGGCAAAAAGCCAGTAGGGAAAGCCCAGGGAGAAGCCCTCATGGAGAAGAAAGGCCAGATCATCTGGTCCCTGAATCTTAAGGAATTCAGCAGCGACCCAGCCAGATGATCCGTTCGAGGGCCTGAGCTGGCTCCCCAGTGGGGCGCGCAGCCCCTTGGGGTCAGAGGCCACCATGCTGCCAATCAGACGGGGCAGGTGGAATGTCGTCCAGCTGCGCCTGGCTGCATTTCCTGACACCTCCCAGTCCCACACTGATCACTCCTCACTGCTGTCTCTGCCACCTTGTCATAAGTCTGGGGACTCACGGGTGTGTGAAGAGCCTGTCCCCAGTCCTCCTTCTCAGGACAAGCTCAACTGCACTTCCTCTGGCCTTATCTAACCCTTTGTTTCCAAAATTGTTAATCAGCCACTTGGGGGCTTGAACTCAACTCTTCCGCCCCTCCATCTTGCAAGCTGAAAATAATGAGAGAAACAAATGACCATGATGAATCTGGCCATCGTCCCTGTTTTCTGCAGCCCACTGGGACCTAGAGGGATAAGGCTGTTGGAATTGGTCAGCTGCATATCAGACATGCTGTTGGTGGTTACTTGGCCATCTCTGACTCAAGCTCAGCTTAAAGAAACATGCAGCCCCAGATTCTTCAATGCCACAGATATGGTACTTTCCCATGCTGAGAGAATTAACAGATGAAATATGGTTTTCCGAACCTCTTTTTCATTTACCGTCAAAATAACAAGCGCCGTCTTGTATTTCAACAGAGACGCTCTTTTCACTCAGTGATTCAAGGAAGAATGTGCCATTGTCTCTACTGTAGATTCTTATTTTATTTGTAAATTGTGCGTGCTGAATGCTACAGAGTACTGAAAAGCCATACACCCTGGCTTGTTAGTTGACACACAGTATGTGTGATTACAAATTGTTTGAATAACAGTGGACTATTGAACTGCCATCCAGATGTGTGTGGAGTTAACTGTGGGAATGTCCACAAAGGAGGATTATCTTTCCTTGCTGGGGCCAAGCCCCCAGAAAGTAGAAACATAAGCATGGAAGTTACTCAAACAGAACAGTAGCAATAAATGCCTCTTCAGAAGCAAGATTAGTATTTTTGTTTTAATTACATATTGCAACTAAGATTGAATGTATCCTCCTGAAAGTAAAATCATGCAAAGAAAATATCAAACAACAACCAAACTAAATCACAACTTTGAATGCTATTTGGGGAGGGTTTGTTTTATACTTTTAAATGTCTAAAAATTCAGAACAAGAGAGGTTTAACATAAGGCCTCATCATCCCAAGTCCCTGCATGTCTTGTTACCAGGTGTATATTTCTTTCACCCCCTTCCATCCTGTCTGCTGTACAGTGCCACACTATTAAGTAATTGTTCCTAATACTGACCATAGAAAGCAGAGCAAAAATCCTCCTATGAACATTTTCTTAAAAGATATTTGATCTGGGTGCAATGGTTCATACCTACAATCCCAGTGGCTCCGGAGGCTGAGGCAAGAGGATTGCAAGTTCAAAGCCAGCCTCAGCAACTCAGCAAGGCCCTAAGCAACTCAGCAAAACCTTGTCTCAAAGTAAAATATAAAGTGCTAGGGATATGAGTCAGTGGTTAAGAACCCCTAGATTCAATCTCCAGTACTAAAAAAAAAAAGATACTTGAAGTCAGTGTGGTCCCACCTCCCTCATTACTGGTCTCAGCAACTCAGGAGGCTGAGAAGGAGGATCACAAGTTCCAGGCCATCCTGGACAACTCAGCAAGATCCTGTCTCAATTAAAAAACAGGGTAAAGGATGGGGAGGTAGGAAAGATGTAGCTCAGTGGTTAGAGGGCCCTTGGGTTTAATAACCAGTACCACCAAAAAAAAAAAGTTTGAACCACAGTGAGTTGCCATGTTCACACACTAGGAAATAAAAAAGGCTGACAAAAACAAGTGTGGGTAAGGATGTGCAGAGATGGCAGCCCTCGTATGCTACTGATAAGAATGCAAAATGGAATAGCTACTTCGGAAAACAATTCATCAGTTCCTTAAAATATTAAATGTGGAGTTGCTATATGACCCAACATTTCTATTCCTAGGTTATCTACTCCTAAGGCAAATGAAAACCTATGTCCACACATGAAAATTCATAGCAGCACTATTTATAATAGTCAAAAGGTAGAAATAGTCTGAATGTCCATTTTCTATTGAATGGATAAATGTGGCATATTATGCAGCCATAAGAAGGGATGAAATCCAACATGGATGAACCTGGGGAATATGTTCAGTGAAGGAAGACAGGCCCAAAAGGCCATAGGTTGTATGACTCCGTTTGTATGAAATGTCTGGAACAAGCAAATCTGCAGAGGCAAAAAGCAGATTGGTGGTTGTCTAGAGCTGGAGAGGTTGAAGGAAAATGAGAGGGACTGGTAATGGATATAGGGTTTCGTTTTGTTTTGATTTTATGGAGAGGACAAATAGTGGGAATTGAACCCAGGACCTCAGGCATGCTAGGCAAGTGCTCTACCACTGAGCTGCATCTGAGCTCTTTTTATTTTATTTTGAGACAGGGTCTTGCTAAGTTGCTGAGGCTGGTCTTGAACCTGTGATCTTCCTGCCTCAGCCTCCCCAGTCCATGGGATTGCAGATGTGCATCACCAGAACAGGCTAAATTTTAAACTTCTGAATGGGTGAATTGCATGGTGTATGTATCATAATTCGATAATGCTGTTTTAAAAATGAAGATATTTTCTGGTAATTTTATTTAAAAAGCGATTGGAAAGTGATTTTTTTAAAAATACCTGAAATTAATATTTCTTCAAAAATCGTGTATCTGAACTTTCTTGGCAACATGAAAAAGTAGGGGAAATGGTTTTAAATTTAGTAGCTCATATCCTTTTCTTTCTTTCTGGAATGAAAGATCTGTTACTTGTTTGACAGTGTCAATGCTTTCTATCTCTGGTAGGGATCTACAGCAGTAAGTTGGCATCCAGCCATCAAATACCTACATTTACCTTTGTGTTATAAAACGCCCGTTAGCGGTACATATTGAAATATATCATTTTGAACCTATTTTAAATTCTGTAGCAGACAAGTTTTAAAAAAATTAAATCATGAAACATCAGGCAAGTCAGAGGAAACAAAGAAACGAATAGGAAATCCTCTCTAGATTCTGTTCCCACTCCACTTTCTATAGTTTAATCTAAAGAAAAATGTGGAATTTCCTGCAGAGTGATTAATAGGCTAGTGTGGTGACATACAGGAACTCTGAGCTTGACCTTGCAGGTAAAGGCTAACTGGTATGTTAAGTTGATTACACAATTTCCTCTAAATACGTTGACAAGTGGTTTGCACAGTTGCCTTGACTTTTGCCCTTATAAATGCACATTTATAAATGACTTGCTTTTTCAGCTAAAGCAATCCTTATTTTAGATGTGACACGTGTTAAGTAAACAGCCTGATACAGAACCCCGGTTTCCCAACCTTCCTAGCCAGGTCTGATTATCAGGGTAGCTAGAGAAGTGGTTGTGGGAACTGCAACACAGCTTGGAGATGTGGATTCACAGGGCGTATAAGAAACCCAAACCTGTTTTCCTCCCTCTTGTATTGTGAGCAGACTACTGGATTTGAAATGTGTTCCACAAGTGGCTTGAAATATTCCAGGAGTAGAGGCTGCTAAATGGTTTGCATGAATGACAAGTAGGCTTAATTCTACCTTTCGGGTGGATCTCCTTTCAGGATGTCAGTCTGTAAGAAAATACAGTCCTTGGTATTTCTTCAAAAATATAATGGAGAAAAGGTTTCTAGTCAGCACTTCTGTTCTATGATCATTTTCACAGGAAGACAATGTAATCCTTTTATAGTCTGAGAATATAGTTTATTGAGATATTCTGTTTTACAGATGTAGTATTTCCTTTTATTTAAGGAAAAGTTACAAAAAAGCTACTAAAATGAACAGGAATTGCAGTTTCAGATGATGAATCAAAATGTTCTTCAGGAAAATTGCTGTTTATTTGTAGATTTATAAGTCAAGCACCTTTATTGAACCTAATATATCCTGATTTGATAAGCAGAAGGAGATTTGCTAACATGGTTGATTTAGCTGGGATCTATTCGTGTGTGTCTCTTCCTGAATGAGTTAAACATTTGGAAAATGAATTGATTTTTATTTGTATATACAAAGATAATACCATTTATGCTTTCCAGGTCTAGCGTATGACAAGCCTTGAGCTCATCTGGAAAACAGAGCCTCGTTAGGACTCAGAGGTTAAATGGAGCATCCCCCCCATCAGGTCTATGGATGCTCCTCTGAAACAATGTGCAGACCCATTATAAATCATCTTCATTCACGTTAACTCTTACATAAGATGAAACTCATCAGCCTAAAATGTTTACTACTTTCCAGAGATGACTCATGCAGTAATCTTTTTCTTTATTTCATTATTTCACCCAGTGGTCTGTAGTGCTCATAACAAAGGGCTTGCCTTCCACTTTCTGTCTGGCTGTGTGCTTGGGCAAGGACCGGAGCTAATCCCTCTTGCAGTGCGGTTTCTCCCTGCAAGTCGTCGATACTCAGTAACCATTAACTATTAACAATAATATCCCCCTCTTATTTCACTTCCTCCCCAGCTGGCCGGGTTTCAGTGAAGGTTTCGAAAAAGTTTTTGCTGCCTTTTAATTTTCTCTATTAAGACAGTACCTTCTTAAAACATTAAAAATTAAATTTTCCTGTTGTATACATAAATTAAAAACATAGGACATCACATAATGAACATCCTTCTTTTCAGCAAAAGCTGAATTGATATTTTACAAAAACAAATGAAGTCCCTATTACACCTACAGAGATGTTCATCAGACCAAGTCTGCAGCATCCTGAAGAAATCCAGACCAACTATTGGGACCTCCCCTGTGAGAGGAAAGGGATGTGTTCACAGGGAGGGAGAATGGGCCTTCCTTTGTTTATTTGTGTTTTTAACATTCCAAATATCTGAATCATAAGAAATAACCAATATTCAATTATTTTCAACCTATAAAAATGACAGTTTTATGTGAGTCAGCCTCATCACGGGGAGACAAATATCTCTTGCGCATTACAGAGGAAACCAGAATCCAGCTCACTTCTTTTGTCTGGGCCATTGGTATAAGCCTCAGAATTGCCTTCCCTGCCTTGAACCCATACCTTCCATTTCACCCTCCAACTTCTTGCCACAGCCATACAGAAAATCTGGTTACAATTAAATCTGACTAAAAATTTAAAATATTTACTTTCGTATTTCCTGTAAAAACATTAGTGTTTGATGGGTGCTGCCTCATATTCCCAATGGAGACTTAGAACACATAACATATGCATTGCTCTCCCTTCTTAAAATCCCCAAAGTTCTCAATTCCAGACCCTGTCCAGACCCAAGGTTGGTCAGGGGTGGCAGAAGTGCAGTGGTGCAGGTTGGTAGCTTGGTGGTAGAGGTTAGGCAAAGAGGTCTTGGAACGGCCCGAGGCAGGGCTGTGTGCCGTGGCTGTTGTCACCTCACTACTCTCTCCTGGCCTCTTGCAGCACAGATCCTCCTGCTCCTGCTGCCTTGTGCTTTTCACATTCTCTTGGCCATGATGCTTCTAAAGGGTAAAGATCCAGACTCAGTTCTGGTCTCCTTCCAAGTTTCCCGTGCCGTGCCTGGACATGGTCTGTGTCCATCCACTGCTGCACTTTGGACATGTCCCACAACTGTGTGTCGGTACTGTTCCCTGCAGCACTCTTGCTGCCAGCCAACTGTGGTGCAGAAGCCCGCTCGGTACTTACTGCACACATCTTATTTCATTTCTTCCTAAAGAAAGGATGAGATGGGGGCTGGGGCTCAGTGGTAGAGCGCTTGCCTAGCATGTGAGGCACTGGGTTCGATTCTCAGCACCACATATAAATAAATAAAATAAAGGTCCATTGACAACTAAAGAATACATATATTAAAAAAGAAAGAAATGATGAGCTGTCCATGGGCAGATCCAGTTTTGTGGGACTCGAAGCTAGAGGTACCCTCTGAGAAAAAAAAAAAGTAGAATTCAAAGTTATGAAAATTGACATTTAGGTCAAGAAAAGGAAGCACAACAAAGATTTTGAAGCAGGCAAATATTAAAAATGTCACCAAGTCCAAGAAAGTGACATAGTTTCATTAATTGCTTAAAACACATCTATAAGGGCTGGCATTGTGGCTTGGTGGTAGAGTGCTCATCCAGCATGCCTGAGGCACTGGATTCGAGTCTTAGTACCACATTAAAATAAAATAAAATATAGATACTGTGTCTACCTAACTCTATATTTTTGACTGCAAAATTTTTGGCCATTTCTTCATATATAGTAATGATTTTTATAAAATTGTTTATAGATAGAATAGAGAAATATTTGATTGATCAAAACATGTTTTTATTAGAGTTTTTTTTAAACTTCTTTTGCTCCTTGGTTCCATATTAGTTGAGTACACTCCCATATCAATAGGGGGACACATTCTAAGACCCCCAATTCATACCAACCCTATTACCCAACAATACTGAACCCTACATAAGCTATGTTTTTTCCTACACAGTAAGAGACTAATAATACAACAAATAATGAAATAGAACAATTATAACAATATACTGTAATAAGTTACTTAAAACTTATAAATTGTTTATGTCCAGAATTTTCTATGGAATATTTTCAGACCATTGAATAATTGAAATGGCAGATAAGGAAGAACTACTATAATGTAAACTTTTAAGGTTGTCGTCAAATGAAAACATCAGTTTTTTTCCATGTGTGAACCATAGGGTTTGGAATTTTTTTCTGCAGGCTAGTTTCTGGCTTCATATAGTTGGTTTTTCTGCCACCCACTTATCTCAAGAGGGGTTCACACTCAAGAGGGGTTCACATCATGATAAGGACTTCATCCCTGCACCTACATGTCCCTGTACTAGGAGAGGTGACCATTTTCAGCCCAAGACGGCTGCAGTAATTTAATCAAACACAGGGATGACTGTGAGCATGTAAATGAATCCCACCACATTCAGAGTTACCTATCCAGGGGCATTTGGGGTCCCAGCTAAGGGGAAATTGAGTTAAGGATAGTTCACATATTTCTAGGGCCTCTTCCAAGGACCCATCAAGTGAGGAACTGACACTAAAGCACCTAAGGTAGCAAGTGTGTTACTGGTCAAATATTTTTGTAAAATTTTTTCAAATACTTTTCTAAAAATAAGATCTATCAACTGTAAGGCAAAGGGGAGTCAGAGTAGAAAGAAACAGTAGTTCTAATAATGCCTTACACTCAGGTAGCAAGTGACAGAGCTAAGGTTTAAACCCAGTCTTTAGAGGCCAAGGTTTGTTAGGTCTTGGGGGGACTTTTTGAGGGGTTGGGGGTACTGAGGATTGAATCCAGGGACACTTAACAACTGACCCACATCCTCAACCCTTTTTATTTTTTATTTTGAGACAAGGTCTTGACAAGTTGCCAAAGTTAGCCTTTCCTGCCTCAGCTTCCCAGGTCTCTGGAATCACAGGTGTGCGCCACCCTGCCTAGCTAGTTCTTATCTAATGTCGCTAATTTATGACGTATTTTACAAGACCTTTTCCCTCCCTGTCCCAGCTTAGATCTGAGGTATTGGTCATTAGTAAGTTGGCTAATGGCCATAGCACTGGCCATTGGTCAACACTGGCAGTACATACACACATGACATGGACATCAAAACCCCCGAACAGGTTTGCTCTGTTCCTGAGCACTGCTGGAACGACTTTAAGATTCTGGAATTTAACTTCTGTGTGAAATAAATTTATCATGATGCAGAATTTCAGGTAATTCTACACTAAAGCTTACTGCCTCAGTTCCACCCATGTTAGAATGCCTGTTGCTCATCATTTGGCTGGGAAATTTCCCAGTCCACCCCAAGGACCAGTAAACACACACAGTCCTCTTAGCTTTAGTCTGGTATCCCTAAGAGCCACAGCTCGGAAATGGCGGGGCACTCCTAATTAGAAGGGGACAGCCAGCAGGGGCCCTGCTTTCAATGCCCTGGCACCTGCAGAAGAAAGGCTTTCTGTCTGATAAACCCTCCCATGTCTGTAGCCCAGGGCTGTACACATGGGCGGAACTCTCTCTCACAGAACAAGTGTGTTTGCCAAAACAGGGAGTGAAATATCTTGCAAGTCCACTTGTTCCAGAAGAAAGACAGGATAAGGGAAGTGGCAGGAGCAGTGATAGGAAAGGAGTTTTTCACGCTAACAAGCGTGAACTGATAAGTCTGACCTTACAGGCAAATGTGGAGGGTCCTAAGAGCACCTCTCAGGCCAAAATTAACTGAGCAAATTTGACCTAGCTTCCCATTTTATAATGGGAAAAAATCCTAGAGAGAAAGAAAATTCAACATTGACTGCTATCGTGAATGATGGATTTGACTTCTTATCTGCTAGACTTTCCTACTAAAGAAGTCAATGGAATCGCTCTCATGTGCCTGAAATAGAAGGTTGTATGATAAAAATATAGTAATCACAATATTCTCATTCCTCCTATGCTCCAGTTCCTGGGTTGAGTATGTTTCTATTGCTTATCTCTATTAATCCCAAGAAGCTCTGAGGCTTCAATTTACAGATGAAGACAGTGGGGCTCAGAGAGGCTCGGTCATATGCTCTGCCCAGTCACACAGTCAACAAGTGGCAGAGGTCAGATTTGAACCAAGGCAGCCAGGCTTGGAAGCTTGCACATTCACCTACTGATCCAGAGCTCCACCTGCATCCTATCCCATATGCTTCTACAGGATTCTACCCTGCCTTTGAACAGTTCCCATAAAAGGCGGGGGACAGGCGGGACCTGAGGTGCCCTCTGAATGTTCCTCTATAATGTGTATAAAGCAAACAAGGGCTATTTTTTATCCTCTGCCACAAGTTCCCCCATGAGCTATAATTGCTTTATTTTGTTTGTCTCTTAGGGTATCAGAAATAAAACATGAATATTATTCAGAGAGCAAAATAAATATTGGTCCCTGAAACCCTTGATGTGGGCTTGATTCTTCTCCCCTGCCTAGTGACTGGGGTGGTATAAGAGAAAGTATTGGAGAGAAGAGTGTGGCAAACTCAGGTTACTGCTCAGTAGCCAGAGCCATGGTGTTGCCGGCTTGAGGGCTAACAGTATGCACATGACCCAGCTGGCAGGTACAGTGGCAATCCAGTGCCCATACCAAGGGCACTGGAGGGTAGGCCCTGCATTGGGCTTGTAGAGCAACATGCAAAGGGGGAGGTGGGCTGAGGTACACATGGAACCCGGGAGAATGTGGGCTCCAACCCTCACTTCTTAGGTGGAGAGACTGAGTCCAAGGGAAAAGTGACTCTCCAAAGGTCTCTAAGCTACTTGTGGAACCTGCCCTAGAATTCCTTCCACTGTAGGCCACTGACATGCCCCCCTCAGAGCCATGTCACCCAAGCAGACAGGTACCTCCCCCGGTATACCCAGGTACACTGTGTCAGTTTAATCATCCTGCCTGACTCGGGCTTGCATTTGAACATTATACTGAGAAGACTGACGTCTAGAGAGGGTGTGCCCTTTTCTCTCAGGTGGTTACATTTTTCTGTGTAGGACAATAAAAGGTATTTAAATTTACTCTTGTATTCATACATCTCCTGACTCATCTACAGAACATACATGATTGTGTTACCTGAGCCAATCAAGTCTCTCTGCAGATTCACATTCCCCTGCAGAGATGCAGGGAGACCGCCCCACAGATTCTTTGATGCTTGTTCTGAAAGCAGGAAGTGCCCTGCACGAATGGACACTTGTGCATACTTCTCCCACAAACAATACCTGTTACTCTTTTTGGGTTTTGAGGCACTTTAACTAAATATATTTGGAAAGAAGGAGAAAAGAAATACTGTTCACATTGATTCATCTTTGCCTATAGAATATTTTTTAGGAAATGATTTTATATGCTTTAAATAATTCTTATCATGACCTTATAAATTACTCATTCAACTTATGGAAACAGCCACCATGTGACCCAATTAGTCAAACCAGTCTTCATTGTCAAATAAAACAACTGAAGGAGACTGATTTTCTGACGGAGCAAGTCTGACTTCATTTTTTCTGTTTGGATAAATGTGTTAGTTCACAGCCTGAAGACAGCGGTATCGCCTCTGTTCTAGTTATAAGATAGGTGGGAAGCTAGAAAAGAAGACTCAAGCAGATGCATGGAGTGCAGAGCTTCAAGTCACTCTACACATTTGTCACTTGTCAGACATAGGTGCCACTGCGGTCAGAACTTCTTACCATTCTGTTCCATCCTCACAAGATTCTCTCCCTAAAACTGCATTCTTTGAAAATAAGTCAGGAGATGGAAAAGTCATGGTCAGGGATTCTCAAAACTTGCACCACGCCATTCTAGAGTATACATGCTCCTGGACTTACAATGGAATTCCTCCCAATAAACTCATTGTGAGTTGAAAATACCCTAAGTCAAAAATGCACTCGACACACCTATCCTATCAGAGGTCCTGGCTTAGCCACCTGGTGCATGGTAGAGTGTGAGCCACTGCTCCTCAAGATCACGTGGCTGCCTAGAGGCTGCAGACCACACGGTGCTTGTCCAGGGAAAGATCAAAATTCAGAGTATTGTTTGTACTGAATATGTATCACTTTTTTACTAAGCCAGCCACTGTAAATCAGGGGGCATCTGCCTATCTGAATTCAGACCCCCACCCCAGGCTGAACCCCACACTTCTCACTTGACGAGTCTGTGTGAGAGAGAAGCATGCTGAAGGCTCTGGGCTGGCTCTGTGACCCTCAACTCCTTGCAGCAGTAGTTCAGAGTGTCCTTTCATTTGGTTCTGTGGAGGTTTTTGCACTTCAGGGCAGAGCACCTTGGTAAAGTGGAAGAAGGCAGTTGAGGAAGGAGAGGGGTGAAGAACTCTACCATGCCTGGAGCACAGAAATCTTCTTGGAAGATTGGCTTTAACAAATAATACACATAAGAAGTGAGAGACCTGGAAATTGATTCTCATAAACAACAGCAATATCCTAGTCTGAAGACCTTAAGAAAAATCCCCACAGGTCCCAGTTGGTCTGTAAGATGCCACAGACCAAGATGTTCATAGCAACATTGGAGTTGCAGAAATGTAGAAGCAACTGAAATGCACATATGCACACTTTGAAACTATTATTTTTATTGATTGAAAGGATAAGTTATAAAATAACTATTGCATTGATTCAAAAGATAAGTTTCAAAACACTCCATGTAGAGTATTATGCAGGCTTATAGAGACATAAATATGAAGTAAAAGTATAAAATCAGGGACAGAACATACCCCAGCTTCAGGCTAGAGGTTACCTAGAACTAGGGGTAAATGGGAAGTAAGTACCAACTGTATTTGCAACATGTTATTTCAAAATAACTGTTCAGTCTTCTGCACTATTAAATCCATCACTGGGTTTGGGGAGCAAACAAAGAAACTGATTTTTAACTATGCGTCTTACAGCAGCAGTACCGTGGTGAAAAGGGCTTTACAGTTTCAACTCGGGCTTCAGTGGATGAATGAACAACGGGCATGCCCCTTTTACCTAGGACACTTCTGCAGCTCCAACTAGAGGTTCTAGAGAATCTTATCTGGTTACCCCTATGACTCTGCAAAGTCATCCTGATCTTTTTTTTTTTTTTTTATGAAATTTGACAAAGTGAAGGCTCCTGTAAAATGGCCTTAATTTGTGTTTAGGAATGCATAATTTTATCAAGGTCTCTATAATTAGATATTGTGCAATAGAAGAAAAAGCAAATACTGCTGTTCCATGGCAACAGAGGCCTTTAGTACCTCTCTATCTTTGAGATAACGAAGGTTTCCATAGACACGTATCACACAGGATTGTTGAAATACACATCCAAGAAGAAAATGAAAGTTTCCCAATTGGTTTTCCCCTGTACTTAAGGGTGAGTGTATGAACATGTGTTTTGTTCTCTTCTTTTTATATTGCCTCCTGGATTTGGGTTGTTTCCCCTCTCCCTTATCTGTCTGAACTGTAAATGGTGGCTATTGAAGCTCTCATATCCTGTAGAACAATACCAGTGTTCAAACTGGTGTTGGGTATGAAGTGCTTATCTTTTGTGGGAAGGACAAATGAATTAATAAAGTGGGTACCTTCTGCTTAAGAACTGAAGATAGTTTTGCTGTGTGTGTGATCTGTGTTTCAGCAGAGAGAGTGCTGTCGTGCCCAGGCATGAACAGAGAACAAGCTTCCAGAGGGCAGAGAGTGTACCTTAGTCATCTCTGTAGCCTC
This sequence comes from Marmota marmota marmota, assembly GCF_001458135.2. Taxonomy (NCBI): domain Eukaryota; kingdom Metazoa; phylum Chordata; class Mammalia; order Rodentia; family Sciuridae; genus Marmota; species Marmota marmota. The sequence goes on from NW_025999999.1 coordinate 16,462,515, forward strand.
ACAGCTCGCATTGCCATGCACACAGTAGGTACTCAATAATTAACTGCCTGCTGGTTAGCTACTCACATAGAGAAAATGGCTGTGCTCTGTAATTACTAGGAAAAGACCCCACAGGGGCACCTTTGCTTCCAGATCAGAAGCCAGGATGCTTATAGAAGCAGATGGTCACAGATTTGAGCAGGGTGAAAATGGCCAGATGTCACCTAGCAGGAAGAAGACAGCCTCGGCTGAACCAACCTGTGCATGTCCTATCTTAAAGCATCTAATCCAAGCTTTTCAAAGTACCAAAGTACAGTAATTTGCATTTCTGCCTAGTTTATGAGGAAAACTCATTGCAGTTCTGTATTTCCAGTGTGAAATGATCAAATCCCAAACAGGTTAAGAGCCGTACCTATCAGGTACCAATTTTGAGCAGGTACCTCTGCCAGGGCCTTGCCCTTTACTCCATTCAGTAGTAAGCCTGGGGAGGCCAGCTCTTACTATTTTATTGCACAAGCATTGGTGTCTGCTCTTAAGTCCACTTGAAATGCCCATCAAGGACAATCTGGAGAGGGAAAAGAAAACTCAGCAAAGTAGCCTACACCTAAAGAGGAAGGGTCAGAGGAAGGAAAGACCTGTGGGCTTGTGGTCCACTGTTGGTGCATGAACTACAAGCCATCATTTTGAACACCAGCTGATCAGCCACTGCCTTCTGTCCAGTCCACCCCTCCCTGAAGTGATCCCCTACACACTAGAGGACAGCCTGCTTGGTAGTACATTAACATTGCTTATGCAGATCCCCTTGCTTGCAAGATTGTTGCTGTAAGAACTTTTAGCCCAAGTATCTCCTGTTGGAACTCATGGCCTCAGACATTGGTAGATGCTGTGCCCAAGATACACCTAGGTAGAATTAGGGGAAATAGTTATTTTATTTTATTTGTTTCTTTAACAATGTGATTGCAATTATTAGGTAAAGCCTTGATGCTAATTTTCAATAACATTAAGAATTTTTATGTAGCAGTAAGAGGTGCAGCTTGAGAGAAATTTTAAAATTTTTAAGAGGTAAAGAGAGATATTGATATGTGGCAAGAGGGCAGAGAAACAGGCTTATTATCCCTGTGTGCTCTGAATGTCCTTGTAGAAGTATAGAAGTCACACCTCTCCTCTGAGGTGTTATCTTATTTATCATCATGATCCATGAGAGCTAGGGAGGAGGCACTGTAAAGCCCACCAACTCTTCAGCACCCTGTTGCACACCACAGGGGAGTATTTAAGACATTAAAATGTTAATCTCTTTCTTCTAAAATTTACAGTCTATTTAGAGGCAATTATAATTGCTTTTGTAAATAGGACCAATAAAAGAACTAGCACTGTCCATCTCTCCACTGAAGAGAAGCAATGGAGTAAGAGTCTGGGACTCCCATCGTGCAGAGCAGATATTATGCATTTTAGAATAGGGCAAGAAGCAAGCCACCCGAGAGGATGGATCTAATACCTCATGCCTGCAAAGGTAAGGTGTTGCTCTCACGCTACTTTTGTTTGTGATACAATCCCTTTGAGCTACATAAATCCTTACAGGTGGCAGACCCTTTGTGCTCAACTGTGAGCCTTCATGGTGGTAGAATGAGCAGCTTTCTGTCATCGTTGCAGCTTACCTGGTCTTATTCGATCAGGTTCCAGGAGAGTAATGACAAATGTTGGGGTGCATCTCCTTAACAATAGCATTCTTTTAATTCAGAACTCAGGGAAGGTAGATCTCAAGTTGAGAATAGCCAAAGTCATGGTGTAGACACAACTGTACAAGGGTAACATAAATAATTGTAAACTGAAAGCAGACATAGGAACGCCATGAGAATGTGCAGCCAGGAAAGACTGCAGGTGTTAATGAGCAGTTCCTCCCCCCATGCTGACAGGAGCCACCAGGCTGGGTCCAGCCTGGCTCACTGGGCCCCCTGCTTTGTTGCTTCTCTGACTCCCTTTTGCCCTCCCACCCTCCTCTGGCTCTTTTCCTGGCCGTGCTATTTTGATTACACTATTGACTACTCGGAAGCAGAGCTGATACCTAATTACAGAGAAATCTGTCTCACCAGCCACAGTTGCTGAAAGGATAACTCGAAGGTCTTGTCCACTGCATTTCTGTTGCTCTCACTCGTTCTGACCTTTGTGCAATTTGAGAAATCTTTGAAAATGCAGAAAGTATGATTCTTCTTTGGGGGGGGAATATGCTTTAAATAAATGTATCTTCTCCCTGCTTCGGCTGTTGGGGTTTCAGAAAACCCATTTGTCTTAGGTAGATGAACAGCTTTCAGACTCAGTGTCCCTCCTCTTGAGAAACCATGGGCTATTTTCTGTATTACTCTATCCCAGTACAGTATTGGGAAGAAAGGACCCTGGTGCCTGGTTGGTGACCTGCTGTTTACCTTAAAACCCACCACATGGGGGTTCTGATGCTCAGCTGTCTCTTGGGTACACCTCAGGCTTCTTTTAGGTCCCTTGGGTTCCTTACATGGACTTTTCTTTTTCCAATTGCCCTTTTTTTGTATGATAGAGTTCTATGGTTTATACACTCTGAAACCGCGTTGTATAAATCAAGTCAGACAAAACCTAATTTTATGTGTATTTTACATAAAATTTCTCACAAATTAAATCAGAGCTATTTATACATTGGGAAAATCATTTTTAAGGGATAAAATGATATAAAACAGTTGCTGCCCTCAGAAGATGGTGATATATGGACATTGTGCACATAATACACAGAATTGCAATAGATTGTCAGCTCTTAGACTCAACAACTTATTTTTACAAAAAGAATTCCTTGGACTGGGTTATAGCTCGGTGGAAGAGCCCTTGCCTTACACGCGTGAGGCACTGGGTTTGATCCTTAGCACCACATAAAAAAATAAATAAATAATAAAGATATTGTGTCCATCTACGACTAAAAAAAATTTTAAATAGTTATAAAAAATGAATTCCTTTGCCGGGTTTGTATACATGAGAGAAATAACCAAGAAAATTCTCTCTTTTGAATTCAATAATAATAATACAGCCCTTAATCCCCAAACCAGAAAGAACACATGTCCCCAAGTCACTTTGCTCAACTCTGGAAAGGGATTTTGTCTGGTTTGGGTTTGGGTCTTTTCCCAAAGGTGCTTTTCTCAAGAATAGTGGACTGTATGCAAATCCTTGAAAGAGTTTATTGTGTTTAAAAAGTGGACATTTTCCCACTAGGGTAATTGTTTGCTCTTGAGAAGAAACCTATAATTACTGTTATCTAATGGTCTTTTAGCTTGCAAGGTGCACTACTGGCAAAGAATTTTTTTCATCATTTTTTTCATTGCCCATTCAGAGGTACAATTTGGTGCTGAGAATTAGCTGTGTTCCCCTGGAATGGGAAAAAAGACTGCAAAGACAAAAGTAGACTCTCCCCACCCCCAGGTCTATGTTCTGCCTGCCCAGAGTGGGAGTAGCCAGGAGAAAAGTAGGATCATTCTCTGTGAATATATTTATATGAAAAGAATTTTAAATTTCTTTCTCTCCGTGGATAGGAAGGCCTCGATTTCGGCCTACATCCATGACTTTGTGGGGCTTATAAAAGAAAGAAAAGCCTCCTAGGAAGAACCCTTTAGGTCACAGTGAATCAAACCGTCAGAGAATTTCCAAGCATCCTTTCCACAGACAAGCCTGAAATTGTAAGAACATTGTATACAACACAAGCAGGAATCTAGGGGCCTGGGAGGGACCTCACTGCAATTGGGTGTGGCCCCTGGCTCTCTAGTAGCATGTGAGCTGGACCACCAAATCGGGCTGGCATTGTTTGTGACATTGCACTTCTGCATAAAGAAGGAAACTTTGCAAAAACATTGAGCCCAAAGTAAGAATGTAAATGTTCCTTGAGAGGGGACAAATAATGGGGAAGGGACTGTTTACTTCTCAGGAAGTTATGAAATCTCATATGTAAAAATATAGTCATATTTTTGTTATTACTTGATGTAACACTCGAGGAACCTAGCCTAAGCCAGCTGTGATTCTCAAGCTACCCTGTTCATTAAAATTCCCCTCTTTCAGTTCCAACTTCTTTCTACCATTACTGATGATCGTCTGGCCCATTGTCCCTTGATTTATTCTGTATATAATTCTGGAATGTGCCTGTTTAAGTACTCCCAGAAAGGTTCTTTATAATAGCATATTTTATATCTTTAAGAGTAGATGTTTAGGGCTGGGGTTGAGGTTCAGGGGTAGCGTGCTTGCCTAGCATGCATGAGGCACTGGGTTCGGTTCTCAGCACCACATATAAATAAATAAAATAAAGGTCCATTGACAACTAAAAAACACTTAAAAAAAAAAAAAAAGACTAGAAGTTCAATGTACAATTCTAGAGAATCCTGAAAAGTACCAAGAAAAAGGACATGTCACAATAATTCCATCTACTATACATGGTGTCATTTTTTGGACTTCAGATATATAGAGCCGTTTTTAAGCATTCAAGCTAATTCTGCAGATACCAAGAGCTGTAGGAAATCACTTAAGATGGAAGATCCAAGGTGTCTAGACCCTGTGCTTGAGGACCAAAGCCATGTCTTCTCTCAGTCCCCTGCAGCTGGCCCCGGGAGTGCAGGCAGGAAACACCCTGCAAGTGCAGCATCCACAAACCTGGGTTTCAGAGGAGGAGGAAGGCAACAATCTAGAATGGTTTAGGAAAAGGACACACCATAATACTTTCCTCAAATAAAAACTATAAGATCTGTTTCTCAACTATGACCTTTTTCTGGAAATATCAAAAATGTGTTCATAAGAAAGATTTGGGGGCCTGGGCTCCAAGAGAAGGTTTCCCAGACTCTGTTCAGAGATGAGTTGACTTATCTCTGGGAAGAGGCCATTTTCTGCCAAGGCTGGGGCCACATGACCTTCTGCAGTGCTTGATTTGAAGTGCAGTGTGATGTGAAGGATAGTGAGGGCCAGGAACACTGGCTATGCAGATCCTGCTAGCCCACCAGGGCCTGTGCATGGACCGAATGTCCCTGCACAGAACAGTGCCCATAAACAGATTACAGAACTGCCATTTGTTAATCCCAAAACTGTTTTCAGTCATTTAATTAGAAAATTCATCTTATTTTGCCTCCAGGCCCTGTAGCCTTATTGCATTTGCACATATTTCAAAATGTTTCAAGTACTGACCAGATAGCATTAATGACTATATTAGATAGGCAAACGCTTTTAAACAAAAAATAATAAACATACTTGTGTATATATATATAAAAAAAATGTTAATTCCGTCTGGAGCCAAACAGGTAATTTTCCCTTCAGCATTTTCTCAGTCAACTAAGACAGGTTGGCCTGGGAGTGCAGTCAGCCTGTCTGCAGCCTGGCCTGACTTGCATACCAGGGCCCGAGTTTCTTCAGAAACAGACAGCGAGATGATCTGATTGGCTCGCAGCCAGAGCATGCTCACAAGGGCCTCTTTGATGAAAGGGTTCTTGGTAAGTACTGTACCAAAAGCAGCCTGCCACCCTCCTTTCAAAGATACCCATTTAGAGTAATTCCCAGAAAGGGAAAAAAACAGCGAGAAAAAGAGAGGGTGGGGGAAGGCAAGGGAGAAAGGGCTGAAGTACGGGATTACTGCAAGAATAATTACGCTCCCTGGCAGAAGGAAGGGGGAGAAGTTATTACAAGCAAACTGCTGGATGTTGAAGTAGCCGGTTGGCAACTCTGCAAGAACATAAGGAATGTGCAATTAAGCTCATTAAAACATCATCATTATGCTTATCAATCTTTTTCCAAAAGAGGTGGGGTGGAGCAGTGTGTTACAGCACGACTGCTTTTGCAGATAAGGATCCGGGGCTACCTCAGTTGCTTCTCTCAGCAAATAAAATCAGCGAGTCGGTTCCAGACAGCATTTACAGTTAGGCAGGAGTCGCACTTGAACTCTAGGGGAAGCATGTGCAGGAGGCTGGCTCTGCTCAGTGGGCATGCTTCCTTTTGACGTGATCCCTTCAGAAAAGCAAGCCTTTATTAAGCACCTCTGATATGCCCAACACTAGTGTTCAAGAAAATTCAGAAATCCTGTATGTGACATGAGCCCCACCTTATAGGCACCGTTAGCTTAGTTGGGGAGGAGAGACCTAACCATTCATTCATTCGTGCAACCAATATTTATTGAGAAGCAGCCAAGTGTAGGCTCCCTGCTAGATGCTGTGGGTACGAGCGTGACCAAGAGGGACAGGGCCCCCTCCCTCACCATCTAGCAGGGAGGCAGTCAGAGCACAGCTTCAATGATGCAGAATCGCTACGTGATGAGAGCTGGGAGGGGCAAGGTCAAGGTGCAGCAAGAGCATGGGTGGGAGGGTAGGGTCATTACTGACATACAACTTGACCATTTTCCAACTTGCTCCTAGAGGAAAAGCAGCATCTCTCTTTTGCTTTGGTTTTTATTCTTGCTTTGTTGCTACATTTTTAATGACATTTTTAATAAGAAAATTGTGTTTCTTGGTGAAAATCAGTCACATACAGAAAAAAAGAGAAAGAAAATAAAAATCATATGTAATCTGACCACCCAAAAGTACCCACTCAAACATTCAGATATATTTCCTTCCAATCTTTTGTTTTCGCTCTTTACAAAATCATATAAATAGAATTATTGTTTACTTGTTCCACTTGACATAATGTGAACATTTTCCATATCATTAAATATGCTTCAACCATTGTTTAGAATGTCTGCACAGTTTAACCAGCCTGTGTGTCTGTATGTGTATGCATACACACATGTGCATGCACACACGCGTAGAATCAAACCCAGGGCCTCATACATGCTAAGGACATGCCCCACCACTGAGCACATCCCCAGCTCAAGTTTAATCTTACATTGCTGGATATTTTGTTTGTTTACAGTTTTTTACCATCATAAATAACATTACTCTAAATATCTTTATATGTAAGAACAATCGCTTATATGTAAATAGCATTCATGCAATACTTACTGTAAAATTTTAAAAAGCTACATAATGCAACACAAAGTACAGCTGTGAGACGGCACTTTAACTGAACAAATCTGGAGACCAGGGAGTTCCCTGGGAATTAGCAGAATGGGGGCCCGGGCTTGAGCCAGGCAGTCCAACCTTTAGTCCTATGATACCAGGATTGCTAAACACCCCCAGCCTGCGCTCTCTCCTGAGCATCTGTAAGGAGCACCTTTTTCTCCACCAGCTCAGTCCTGGCATCTTCCATCACCACATCTACTGCACATCTCAAGTTCAAGTTCAGTTATCTGCAAATATTTCACCTGGGTACAGATTTAAAAGACAGTTTCCTGGCCCCCATCCCAGACCTGCTCAGTCAAAACCTGTGGGGCAGGATCCAGCCATCTGCATTTTTAAAATATACCTCAAGGCGATTCCAGGGCAAGGTGTGCAGGACCCAGTATTGCAAGAGGAAGTGCTGGTCACAGCCACAATGCTGGACATACAGTGGGCCAGAGCAAGAGAGTGGGAGTAGAGGTGTTGCTAAAACCTTGGCCTGCCCTTCCCACTGTGGCCTTGGTCCCATGCTTTGCTTACTAAGTCTGCTTCCTCTAAAGGAAAATAATAATAGAAGAGCCCTCAGGGAGGAGTTGTGAACATCGAATGAGGGGCCACTTTTTAATAAATGTTTTTGGTAGTTGTTAGTTCTCATCATTCCTATATGCCATTTCTCTCTAAAACACGAGAGCACAGGGCATCTCCCTTGGCCTTGCATCTGGGCTGCAGCTGAGCACACAAGTGAGTCCCTGTTTTGTGAAAGTGGTCTCAGAGATAGGTCTCCTGCCAGGTCCCCTCCCAAGCGTTCCATTCCGCCCCCCTTGCCAACCCCCAGAGGGGAGCTGTACAGTGGCATCTGATTGGTAGAAATGCATCCTTGGTTGGGAGCCAAGTTAAGCTAAGGTGGGAGGGAGACTGATGTGGAGAGGTGTGACCTGAGAAACACCAGGACCCTCAGGGCTGGAGGAAGCAGCTTGAACTTCCATTCCTGGTTTGATCAAGCTAGTGTAAAAATGGACCCCAAAGATCTTCAGATGGAAAACTAGGTTTTAGATTTCACTTATTAGCTATGGTTAAAGCCAAATGCTCATTCAACTCAAATCGTACGGGTGGATCACTTTCCTCCCACTGTTGAAGTCTGGTGTTTTGAGCTGCTGATAAACTTCATAAATCCATTTCTGATTCACCGAGTGTATTAAGTTCACATGCACTGCCAAACCTATGTTCAGTGACACTGCATTAGAAAGTATTTTTGTTGGAAACAGACAACAGACACAGTTCAGCTGCAAAGCACTTCTCCAAAAGATGACATGTTTCTCCTGTCTTAAGATTGCAAAGAGTCATTTGCTTTCAGGGAATCCTCCTGGTCAACCGTAACACCTACACATGGTATGAAGGAATTTTATTTTATTTTTCAAGGAACTTCATGCTTCTCAACGCCCCCAGAAGGTCCCATCTGTCCCTGCCCATCCCCTTCCTCTAGTACCCATGCCACAAATGGCCCAGTTTCCTCACTGTTCCTGCACTCCCAGGCAGCCTAGGTCAGAAAACTCAGGGTGCCTGGGGTCCGATAACCCCACTGTTCTGAGAGCACATGGTGACTGAAGTAGATGCTGCAGTCAAGCAAACCAACCAAAATGAAGTGGCGGCACAGCTCAGATGAGAACTGCACGGGCAGTATTGGAGCCTGGGTTGCTGAGAGCCAGAAATAAAGAGGAGAGACCTTGACAATTCAAATGAGGGAAACACATGAGTGTCTGCACAGAGAAAGAAAATCTAGGGAGGTGAAACAGGTGTTTGGACAATTTCAAACTAACCTGTTCTATTCTAAAACATGGTGTTAAGTCTCCTCACTAGGACACATGTGTGTGATATGTGGATTACCCGTGTGTGTGTGCTGGGGTGGGGACAGAAATGAGATTTTAAGAAAAACCAAAAAGTGGGGAAAATCCAAATGTCTGATAATCCATGTTCTTAAGCTTGTATTCCATTTAAGAATGCAGAAATAGGCCATAAAACCCTTCCTTGTCTGTCCGCTTCTATTTTAGTGGTAAGTGAACCAATTATGTATGTGAGTTTTAAGGGGTTTTTTTTAGTTATTATTTTTTATTTTGAGTTAGGGTCTTGCTGTGTTCCTGGGCTGGGCTCAAACTCACCATTCTCCATCCTGAGCCTCCCCATCTTTTTTAAAGTCAAGAAAAAAATTAAATCCACCTCTTACTCAGGCCTATGCACACCATTACTGTATGGGGAATCGGCTGCTTTTTAACAAAGTGATGGCGAGATCTTTGCTCTTCTGTAAGGTGAAAAAGTAGAAAATCACAATGCCGTGCCCAGGTTTACTGAAGCGACCACCCGGAGACTGTGCAGGGCTTATCTCTTCGTGTGATCAGCGTGGCCCTCTTAAATAGAGCTGTCTTAAAAACACAGATCCACTGGTAAGAAAGGTTTTAATTTCAGTCTAACAGCTTTAGGATTACCCCCAAGACAATATCATCAGGCTTTTGTACAAACAAGGAGCTTATACAGAACTCCCATTATTACAGTCGCCTGGGGAGGGGGGGGGGCTTGTTTGGCTGATTGAGTTATGATTGTATGGGAACAAATAAAGGCTTTCTTTTCTTAAACATAACGGTTATGTCTTACTCTCACTAATAATGCCACATTTTCTTTAAAAAAATATTTACACAGCCCGATGTTATTCTTAATGTCAACGCAATGTGTTACCTCTAGGTTGAAATCCAGTTTTAATCCTATAAGCTAGAAAAATAAGCTCAGTGCTACACAATTGAGTTTAGAAATTGTTCATTCTCTTGCTTTATTTCCTACCAGCATTTGGTCTCTCCTTGCTTCTTTCCCTCCTCCTCCTCCTCCTCCTCCCCCACCCTCTCCACATGCACACATGCAACAGTCTAGTTATTATAAGAAACTTTCTTATTCGTTTTCTGAATATCAACTCTGTGATCTCAGGGAACTCTTAGTGTGAATGCTCTACTCTTCCTGGCCCGGACAGTATTATATTTTCTCCTGCTTTCCTTTCCAGAGAAGTTCAGTGGCTATTCGCTGACAGTTTGCACTGGGTATATTACAGTTTTAGATTTTATTTTTGTCTTTCTTAAATAAATGGATTGGGAAGTTCCAGAGCTATAGATATGTGCTTCCAGCTGAGGGGTGGCCAAGCACTGTCCTAAGAATGCTTTGCAGGTCCTATTTCCTGCAGCTGCGAGGGTTACAGCCACCTTCTGTGCAGTTGGCTCACAGGAATGTTGGAATCAGTGTCCCAGAGGTACCTCTATAGCTACAGGGTCTGAAAAGTGGGTCCCAAAAGACTTCAACAGTGAAATCAGAGGTGAAGTTGACAAAACTAGGCTGAGAACTCTTTTTTTCCCTGAATGGAAAGCAGAGCGCAGTCCAGAAACAGGACAAGAGAGGTTCCTACCAATTGGAATGGGAGCTATAGTTAAGTCTTCTTAAAATGAATTTGAAATGACTTTGGCCCGGTATTAGGAACTGGGTGCTTTTTGAGTTTGCCAAATCCATCTTTAAATGTAGATAGGCCCTGCAAGTGTATTTGGGCAGGAGATTTGAATTAGGATGTTATAACTTCAACGGGACTAATTTTAATCAGCTAATTTGGCATTTAAAAAGGACTACGGGTCATTGTAATTATGCAAGGGATATGCAGTCATTAGCTTCTATATTCCAATCTCTCATTAATATCTACCCGGAAGAGAGTTGTTGAAGATGAGGCTATCACTGTTGCCTGAAAAATGAAAAAAAAATTTCACTTAAAATTGTGGCTCATTTTGCTTTCTAGTTGCCTCCAGAATTGATTTAAGTACAGGGTTCAGGCAATAGTTCTCTTTAGGTGACAGGGCCACATTTCACACACATGGAAAGGACCAAGACATTTAAATCTCAGTGATCCAGCCCAGCCTCACCAAAAGATCTAGGGCAAGGCTAGTTTAAAGGAGTGATTCTAAGAGTCGTAGCTAGAGGATGTTTTTGCATAGCCTCAGTTCCTGCCTTTAGGCATTGAAAACTCTGTACCCTGACATCCCTTGCCACTTGGCACCAGGTTTAGAAACCCATTAGCAGTGCCAGTTTGGTGCATAGAGAATCAGTGACTGAGCATGTGGCCCCTTGGTAGTCTTAGAATGTACCATTAGCCACTGTCACAAACCTCACACCAAGCATAATTTTACACGCCCACCTGTGCCAAGCGATGAGGCTGAAATGAGCTCTTTTTCTGCATGTTTGTGCTAAAAGCCTGTCACCCTGCCTTGTTGTGCTGAGAAGTGAATTTAATGGCTTAGTGTCTGTGGGAACACTGCTTCTCCAAGTTATGAGACGGTACAGCCCTGTGTTTGGGAGTTTTGAGTATGACATTGATACAAATTCTCTTTATTTACAACTTTCTATGCTTAAACTTCATCTCAATATAGCTCTCCGGTACTAATTAAACTAGGCCACAAGGTCATTGAGGCCTTCGACCTTCAACCTCACCCTTTTACCACCTTCTGCATGTGACACCAAGAATGTGTGTTCAGATGCCAGCACGTTGACCTTTACAGCCATCACGTAATCTCCATAGGTTTTTCCATTTGACTCATGTCACAGCACTCTCTCTGGAAAACAGCGCCAAGGATGTGTATGGTTTCAGGGAGAGGAAAAGAGAGAATTAGAAGGAAGGATTTTAAATAGTTGCAATTATGCCTGCAATGACAGTATTTCTGCCATCCCGGGGAGTTACTTAGAAGCTCCCAATAGACTGATGCCCAACCTGCAGCAATGGGGATTTTTGCTCCCCACCATGGGCACAGAACCTTCTAGAATTCTTAGTTGAGGCTAGGGATTTTTCCTCTTCTGTGACAGCAATTCTTGGATGCAGTTTGCATGCTTGCTATCAGTAACCAGCTACTTAATCCCAATCAGTGCCTGTAGTACTTGATGTATCAGTCCGAGCCAGCTGCAGGCAATTCTTTTTTTTTTTTTTTAATTTTTTATTGTTGGTTGTTCAAAACATTACAAATTTCTTGACATATCATATTCGACACTTTGATTCAAGTGGGTTATGAACTCCCACCTTCACCCCATACACAGATTGCAGAATCACATCAGTTACACATCCATTGATTTACATATTGCCATACTAGTGTCTGTTGTGCTCCGCTGCCTTTCCCATCCTCCACCATCCCCCCTCCCCACCTCTCCCCTCCCCTCCCCTCCTCTCTGTCTACCCCCTCCACTGTATAACCCTGAGGGTCTCCTTCCATTACCATGCAATTTCCCTTCTCTCTCCCTTTCCCTCCCACCTCTCATCCCTGTTAAATGTTAATCTTCTTCTCCTGCTCTTCGTCCCTACTCTGATCTTAGTTACTCTCCTTAAATCAAAGAAGACATTTGGCATTTGTTTTTTAGGGATTGGCTAGCTTCACTTAGCATAGTCTGCTCTAATGCCATCCATTTCCCTGTAAATTCTATGATTTTGTCATTTTTTAATGCAGAGTAATACTCCATTGTGTATAAATGCCACATTTTTTTTATCCATTCGTCTATTGAAGGGCATCTAGGTTGGTTCCACAGTCTTGCTATTGTGAA